>NW_026926402.1:0-276703 GCF_032062105.1 Saccostrea cuccullata
TTAAGAAAATTATCATTGTAAAAAAATCTCAATCAAAATCTTATCTCATCTCATCAAGAATCGAACGGAAGACCCACTCGTTGTTCACAACGAGATCTCATCTAGTTATTATTGTTTTTTTTTTTCTTACCGATTTTGTGCACGCGATTTCTCGAAAACGGCTCGATGGATTTCCATGAAACTTTCAGGACTTATGTAACATCACTTGAACCTTATGCGTTTTTTTCTGTTTTGATGACGTCACTTCCGGTTCGGAGTTTTCAGCACAAAATTGATTTTTAAAGGGTCAGTTTGTCCGCAGGATTTCTCCTAAACGACTTTAGATAGACACGTGATACTTTCAGGTCTAGTAGACCTATGTCTGTAGATTTGTGGAATGTATTTTATTTTTACCGGAAGTGCTGCACGTCGGTGCTCGGTATGATCCGAAAATAGGCCTATCGCGAATCTCAAAATTTTTAGCACTTTCTCTACAATATCTTTTTACCTGGAAATATTTTGTTAAAACATATAGAACAAAAGAAGCGTAGAATTTTAAGATCGTCCAAATGATATCTCGGAAGAAGGGCTGGCCCTTAAAATTAGGGGTCTAGAGGGGCCGAAAGTTTTTCCTTTATATCTCAAAAAGTATTGAGAATTTGTAATACGTCCATGAAGCAAAGTTGTTCAAAATGTCAAGCTCAATCTAATAGAGTCGTCAAAATACGTCCGTCGACGTCATTTCCGGCCAAACCGGAAGTAGTCGAAAAACGCGTATTTTTACCGTTCTTGAAAAGTTTTTGGGAAACATCTGTCACTGGGAGCATAAAAATTAATCTAATGTCCGTCGTCAACACTTCCGGTCACACGGGAAGAAGCATAAACTTCCGGTCAAACAGGACGGAAGACCTACTCTTTGCTTTGCAACGAGCTTTGCTCTAGTTATTATTATTATTCTTTTTTTTCTTACCGATTTTGTGCACGCGATTTCTCGAAAACGGCTCGATGGATTTCCATGAAACTTTCAGGACTTATATAACATTATTTGAACCTCATGCAATTTTTTCCGATTTGATGACGTCACTTCCGGTTTGGAGATATTGTCGATTTTATGATTTTTGAAGGGTCATGTTGTCTCCAGACTTTCTCAATAATGGCTTAAGATAGGAACATGAAACTTTGAGGTATGATAGACCAATGTCTATAGATATGTATAACGTATTTCATTTTTATCGGAAGTGCCGCACGTCGGCGCTTGCTATGGCCCGAAAATAGTCGTATCGCGAATTTCAAATTTTTTAACACCTTTTCTACGATATCTTTTTACCTGGAAACATTTTGTCAAAACATATAGAACAAAAGAAGTGTAGAATTTCAAGATCTTTCAAATGATATCTCGCAAAAGGGGCTGGCCCCTAAAATGAGGGGCCTAGAGGGGCCGAAAGTTTTTTCTTTATATCTCAAAAAGTATTGAGAATTTGTAATACGTCAAAGAAGCAAAGTTGTTTAAAATGTCAAGTTTTATCTACTGCAGTTGTCAAAATACGTCCGGCGTCGTCACTTCCGGCAACCGGAAGTAGTCGGAAAACGCGTATTTTTGCCGTTCTTGACAAGTTTTTGGATAACATATGTCTCTGGGAGCATAAAAATTAATTTTTCGTTCGTCAGCGTCACTTCCGGTCAAACCGGAAGTAGCCAAAAATAGCTAATTTTGAAGGATTTTGATGCAAAATTGAAATTATATAGTCACTGGAGACGACATAGCTCATTGCTTTCTCTTTTGATGTCACTTCCGGCACTTCCGGTCAAAACCGGACGGAAGACCTACTCGTTGCTTTGCAATGAGCTTTGCTCTAGTTCTTAATATTTTTTAAAACTTGTAAAACTTCATTTTCTTCAATATTTTTTTCTTGATCAAAGAGGTGATTTTATCTAATTTTGGAATTTCAGTTGAGTTAATATTTCTTCTAAATCAAAATCAATCAGTTTATAATCTAGTGTATTAGAATATAAATCTTGATAAAACTTTTTGACTTGGTTCAAAATTTCTGATTGGTCATATATAAGGTGACATTTTTTTTATTTCTTTGTTTACGGAGCCACCGACCTGATTTTTTTTAAAGTCTCCTGAATTGAAGTACTTTGGATTAGAGGAAAGTATTTTTTTTTTTAAATTAAAATCAATTCTAGATCAGGTTTGGCATAGGACATTTATATGTTCTTTCAATGCAGCTCTAAAATATGGCATACCCCGGTAATACATGCAAATAAATCTGTGAAAATTTTGATAATCTAAATTTAAGGCTCAAATGGTATGTAAACATTGGGTTGGGGAAATGTTTTGCAGCGGAATTATAAAGTTGCAAAATCAAGTATGCTAGGAAAAGCCAGTAAAATTTTTAGGTGGCAGCTAGTTTAAATGCATGTAAACAGAGAAAGAAATAGAGAAATAACAGACTTGTAAAAGTTTTTTTTTTTCAATGGATGGCACTGTAGGTTTTCCATCCCAATTTTTCTGATCAGAGCTGCAGTCTTGCAGCTATATGTTACGAGCAGGTGAACTTAGGTGTTAGTTTTTATATATTTTGCATGCATTTTATTCTTCTGCCAATTAACATAGGTATCATAAAAAGAAGAGAATATAATTATTAAGTAGAAAATAGAAGGAAAGAAGAGAAATTTAAAAGTATTTTGAATTTAAAAGCATATGCCTCTGGCCTCTGATTTGTTAATAATTTTTATACAAGTATTGTCTTAGATCATGATTACATGTACATATCATGTGATCATAATAAATACTGCATAATAAATACAGATCATTTAATACCTTCTTTTAACAAAAGTATATACCATGGGTAGCTAGGTCCCTGCTATCATGGGCTGGTAGATTTGAGAGTTTTACCAGCACAGAGAAAATATCTGCGCTGCGCTCGCTATAATAATGACGTCTTTCGCGGAAAATGCAATGTTTATGTGCGAGAAACAAATGGGATTTTTATTTTTGAAGCCCAAACCAATTTTTACATGTATAGAATCGATGTGAATTAGTATTACCCGTGACTGCGTGAGCTACCGAGGATGTTCATAATGATAAAATCTAAACACAGAAAATGTGTCATTTCATAATGATAATTCGAATAAGAAACAAGTTTTGTCTTTGATTTTCTGGCCAGCATTTGATATGGATTGGAATTAATTAAACACAAAAAATGAAGGAAATGTATGCAAGCCGACAGGAATCATAACTAGAGCCGAGCTCGTTGCAAAGCAACGAGTAGGTCTTCCGTTGGAGCTATGGACAGGAAATACCGACCTTGGGTCAAGGTTACTGCACTTTCTAGTGTGAACAACCTTTCTTCTCAGCATGAGCCTCCAGTGAATCTTAATTACAAAGTTATGCTTAAACCTTTTTTCTCTGTCAGTGCCTTTGATTTGCAAGAAAGACCTTTGATCAGGGTCATGACACAACCTCCAATCATAGGTAATCTATGTTTCAAGTAAGAGCCTCCAATGATTGTCACTTACTAGTTCATAGCGTGGAAAAGAAAAGATTTCTTCTGTCAGTGACCTTGATTTTAACAGAATAACCTTGGCTCTTTGTCAAGACAAACCCTCAATCTGAAACAACTTTTAGAAATTCAAAACCTTGACAGGGGTTTTACAACTTTTCTGTCATTGGCCTTAAATTTGCTAAAATGACCTTATTTTAAGTCATTTGAAAACTGGCGGACTATAAGCAATTTGTACCAAGTATGGACTTAAACAAATATAGTCAGAATGAAAAAAATACTGTTTTCTGAGTCAAAATCGTAAAAAAAACCTTTTTGTCACAAGCAATCTCTGTATCAAGTATGAGCTTACAGATATTCTCGATTACATATAAATGATGCAACAAAACATTAATTCTTTCTCCAGTGACCTTGAATTTGCCGTTATATTGCCTTGAATATATAAATACAATGACACATCCGAGGATCATTTGAAATCTTTGTATCGAGTACAAGCTTCTGGTTTCTTTATGTTATAGCCTGACCTTCAGGGAAAAACTTTAAGGGGCAGACAGACATATGGACAGTTAAACAGACCGTTTAATTCCCATTCCAATTTGTGTATTTTGGGGGGTAGTGTGGATGGAATGGGAATTAAACAGTCTGTTTAACTGTCCATATGTCTGTCTGCCCCTTAAAGTTTTTCCCAGAAGGTCAGGCTATAACATAAAGAAACCAGAAGCTTGTACTCGATACAAAGATTTCAAATGATCCTAGGATGTGTCATTGTATTTATATATTCAAGGCAATATAACGGCAAATTCAAGGTCACTGAAGAAAGAATTAATGTTTTGTTGCATCATTTATATGTAATCGAGAATATCTGTAAGCTTATACTTGATACAGAGATTGCTTGTGACAAAAAGGTTTTTTTTTTCGATTTTGACTCAGAAAACAGTATTTTTTTTTCATTCTGACTATATTTGTTTAAGTCCATACTTGATACAAATTGCTTATAGTCCGCCGGTTTTCAAATGACTTAAAATAAGGTCATTTTAGCAAATCTAAGGCCAATGACAGAAAAGTTGTAAAACTCCTGTCAAGGTTTTGAATTTCTAAAAGTTGTTTCAGATTGAGGGTTTGTCTTGACAAAGAGCCAAGGTTATTCTGTTAAAATCAAGGTCACTGACAGAAGAAATCTTTTCTTTTCTACGCTATGAACTAGTAAGTGAAAATCATTGGAGGCTCTTACTTGAAACATAGATTACTTATGATTGGAGGTTGTGTCATGACCATTAGGACCAAAAAACTCGATGAACCCGTTGGGGAACATTTCAACCTTGAGGGTCACAAATGGGAGGACTTGACAGTAGTGGTGATTGACCATAACCCAAGATGGACAGATGCTCAGAGGAAAAGCAAAGAAAAGTTCTGGATGCACAGATTGAAGTCATTCCGCCCAAATGGTATTAACAAATTGAAAGACTTCACCAGAATGAACGTAAATTAGACCCAATTCCTGATCATACTAAACAAAATTATTCTCTCAATTTAGTGTAAATTCTGTAAACAGTTAATTTGTGCCACCAACTCTCGAACTCGAACAACCACATAACTAAGTATTGCTTACGCCTTTGTTAATTATTATAAGTCCTTAAATATTTCAAAATTTATAATTGATCACAATTCATATGTTTAAATATCCCTACTATATGATTTTTCTTTCATTATTCTTTATTAACTAAAGTTACGCCATTTTGAGAGAATGAAATAATGTACGATTTACTGATTCTCGTAATTAATTAGCATAATTAATTCGTTCAATTATGTAAATCGCACTTCACCCGAGTATACCCGATAAACCGGACGCATTTCATAGCGGTCCGAATTTCGCTTCGAGTATACCCGATAGACCGGACGCATTTCATAGCGGTCCGAATTTCTTTCTTTATTAGTGTTCTTTAAAATTTCCTACACAACATGTAATTAAGTATGTAAATATCTAGTGTTAGAAGTTTAGTAGTAGTGCTAGTTGTTTTTGTTTCTCTTTTTCCTTTGTTCTTATGACTTTTTAACTTTTTTCTTTGTCCTGAGGAAGGGACAGGGCGTCCTGAAAATTTGACAATTTTTATTAGCTCTACTGGTCAGAGACCAGAGGAGCTTATGCGATAGTAATGCGTCCGGCGTCCGTCCGTCTGTCTAGCTGTCTGTCCGTCTGTCTGTAAACAATTTTTCAAAACGCTACTCCTCCAACAATTTTTGTCTGATTTCAATATTACTTGGCACACAAGTAGACTACACTAAGATACATAGAATAGTGCATCGGTTTTTGATTTTGATGAACGGTGTTGCCATGGTTACTAAAAATAGAATTTTCTGTGAAATTCCTTTAAAACGCTACTCCTTCTACAGTTTTGGTCTGATTTCAATATTACTTGGCACACAAGTAGAGTACACTAAGATACATAGAATAGTGCATCGTTTTTTTATTTCGATGAACGGTGTTGCCATGGTTACTAAAAATAGAATTCTCTGTGAAATTCCTTTAAAACACTACTCCTTCTACAGTTCTAGTTTGATTTCAAAATAAGTTGGCACACATGTAGACTACATTAAGATACATAGAATAGTGCATCGGTTTTTGATTTCAATGAAGGGTGTTGCAATTGTTACTAAAAATAGAATTTTCTGTGAAATTCCTTTAAAACGCTACTCATTCTACAGTTTTGGTCTGATTTCAATATAACTTGGCACACAAGTAGACTACACAAAGATACATAAAATAGTTCAATGGTTTTTGATAAGTACAGTCTCGACAGAGACTTCTGGTTGTATATATATATATATATATATATATATATATATATATATATATATATATATATATATATATATATATATATATATATATATATATATATAAAGCACTAAAAATGACCAACGACACGAACAATAAAAATTGTCAAATTTTCGGGACGCCCTGTCCCTTCCTCAGGACAAAGAAAAAAAAGTCATAAGAACAAAGGAAAAAGAGAAACAAAAACAACTAGCACTACTACTAAACTACGAAACACTAGATATTTACATACTTAATTACATGTTGAATTGGAAATTTTTAAGAACACTAATAAAGAAAGAAATCCGTACCGCTATGAAATTCGTCCGGTCTATCGGGTATACTCTGGTGAAGTGCGATTTACATAATTGAACGAATTAATTATGCTAATTAATTACGACAATCAGTAAATCGTACATTGTTTCATCCTTAAGAACCTTAGCGGTATCCTTCAAAAGAACCTACCAATTCTCCATTCAAACAAACGAATGGCAGAAGTCTTTAAGGAACCACCATTGGCTGCATACAGACGCCCAAGGAATCTAAAGGACATGGTAGTAAGAACCAGACTGGACAACCCATTACCTAGCGGGGGCTTTAAAACTTGCTCTGACAGGAGATGTCTTCTTTGTAAGCACAGCACTGGCACAGACAGTTTTAACAGCCCTGTTACAGGCCGCAGCTACAAAATACTAGGGAATTTGTCCTGTCATACTGACAACTGCATTTATCTCATCACTTGCAAAGTTTGCTCCAAACAGTAGAAAATAATGATTCAATATATATGTTTGAAATTACAAACAAGTTATATATCATACATTATACTGATTGGTATTGGGGAAAATGTGATGGGCAGCTAATTAAGGTTATTTGGATATTTGGAAAATAATACAAAGTTCCTGGACATTTTCACAGTGGCTTAATTATTAATGTTTTTGTCCCCCGCTTTCGCGAAAGCGAGGGGACATTAAATCTCATTCGTCTGTCTGTCTGTCCATCTGTTCGTCAGTCTGTCAGTCTGTCCGTCACAAAAACTTTAACCTTGCCCATAACTTTTGATTAAGTGGAGCTATGACTTTCATATTTCACATGTGTATTCCTTGTGACAAGACCTTTCTTTGGGTACCACCGAATTCGACCTTTTGACCTTGACCTTGGAGTTTGACCCACTTTTACACAAAACGCAGCACTGTTAAGGCTAGAAAAAGGGGGGCGGGGCCTAATTTATACGGGAAAAACTTTACTGTGACGTCACACAAAAATATGACTTTTATGCATTCATCATATTACCCGAAAATGAAATAATTTGCAACTTTAATCTGTATTAGCATTATAAACAACAATAAGACTTACCAATGCATTAACAAAAGTCGCTAGTTAAATCCCATGCAGCTGGTTTTAAACAAATCACTGATCTCGATGAACTTGTCAATCATGACGTCATTTTGGTAAAAATGACGTATTTCATGTACTGTGAGAGGCAGATTTGGGAATTTTTTAACAATAAAAAACGCGTTAAATTATAAAACAGAATATTATTTACAGGTTTTTAATAGGCTAATAATACCAATGTATATCCTTAGTTAAGTGCGATCATTCATCAACTATCGAGAGAATGTATCTAAATAATTCTGTCGTGTTTTAATGTTCAGGTTAGGTATATTTTACATCGATGTGCCTCATAAAATCGCTTTTTCGCAAGGGCATACACTAAATAAATCTTGACCATTTTTTTAAATATAAATAAAGGATATGGTCCTTAACCTGAAAAGTGCTGCTGCTTTCTTTAAATTGAGAGCATGACTTCATAAGTACACAAAATATTTGGTAAAAGTCAAACATATTTCGACATCAGCCTATTTACTTGAAATTATAACTATTAAAACGCGAATTCTATTCAAAGCAGCAGCACTTTCCAGAAAGTACTAAGTATGCAGAAACAATTTAAAGTTTGAATTTTTAATTTCAACTAGGGTATGCCCTTGCGATATTGAAATTTGTTATTGACCTACATTCTGTGTACCTACTATGCATCAATCACGTGACGTCCATCGATGGGACCAAACGCCAAACAGTGTAGAGTAGGTTATACTATGCTATTCCCATAAGTATTTAAGTTCTGTGATAATAGAACAGCTGAATAAAAATAAAATCAGTTTTAAAAACAATTCCCGTTTTTGCACTTCTATTTTCCGTTTATTTCTCATAGTAAGCCTTAACAGTGCTGCGAAATGCCAAACTTTTACTTTTGCCATAACTTTTGAATAGTAGGTACTAGGATTTTCATATTTCATATATGTATTGTTTGTGGCAAAACCTTTCATTGGATAACAACAACCTTGACCTTTTGACCTCGATTTTGGAGATTTACGTACTTATGAAAAAACTTTAACCTTGACCATAACTTTTGAACGGTGAGGACGAAGGTTTTCATACTTCACATATAGAATCTTTGTGAGAAGATGTTTCATTGGATACCAATAACTTTTGCCCTTTGACCTTGACCTTGGAGTTTTAATTACATTTTGAAAACTTTAACCTTGGTTACAACTTTTAAACATTAGATACTAGGACTTTTATATTTCACATATGTATTCCTTGTGGCAAGACATTTCATTGGATACCAACAACCTTGACCTTTTGACCTTGACCTTGGAGATTTATGTACTTATGAAAAAGCTTTAACCTTGACCATAACTTTTGAACGTTGAGGACTAGGGCTTTTGTACTTCACATATGTGATCCTTTTGAGAAGACCTTTCATTGGATACCAATAACTTTTACCCTTTGACCTTGACCTTGGAGTTTTAACTACTTTTTAAAAATACGTTAACTTTGGTCACAACTTTTGAACGGTAGATACTAGGACTTTAATATTTCACATATGTATTCTTTGTGGCAAGTCCTTTCATTGGATATCAACAACTTTGACCTTTTGACTTTGACCTTAAAGATTTATGTACTTATGAAAAAACTTTAACCTTGACCATAAATTTTGAACAGTAAGGGCTAAGGCTTTCATACTTCACATATGTAATCCTTGTGAGAAAGCTTTTCATTGGAAATCAACAACTTTGACCCTTTGATCTTGACCTTGGAGTTGACCTACTTTTAAAAAACTTTTTACTTTGGCCATAACTTTATAACGGTCAGGATTAGGGTTTTCATCCTTCAAAAAAATCAACTTCAGTGTTACTTTCTAAATAAATGCCATATGATAGGATGTTCGTATTACACAAAATATGTCATAAAAATAACATCTCACCCACAAGGACACCGAAAGCGGGGGACCACAATTCTTTGAATTTGCTTGTTATATACACATTCTTTTTGTGCCCGGATTGATAGATTTGGGGCGCATATTGTTTTTGTCCTGTCTGTTTGTAAATTTTAACCTTCGCCATAAGTGATAACTTTTGAACCAATGAGATATAGAGACTTCATATTTTGTATGCATACTCCACTTATGAAGTCCTTTCAAATGACACCTTGTAAAGTTGACTGTGAGCTATATGTAATTTTTTTTTGTTTTTATTGAATATTCGCCATGATTTAAAAACCATGAGAAATAGAGACTATATATTTTGTATGCATACTCAACTAATTTAGGTCTTTAAAATGACACCAAGGTCTCTGACCTTTTAACCTTGGTTGTGACCCATATGCTTAAAATAGATTTTTTGAACCTTCGACATAACTTTTGAACCATGAAAGATGGCGATTTCATATTTGGTATGCATTCTCCACTAATTATGCTCTTTCAAATGACACCAAGGTCAATGACCTTGTGACCTATACTGTGATTTATATGCTAAAAATAGCCTTTTTAAACCTCCACATAAATTTTGAACCATAAGTAAGGACTTTATATTTATTATGCATATTTCACTAATTAACCTTTTTTTTCAAATGACACCAAGATCAATGGCCTTGTGACTTTGACTGTGACCTATATGCTAAAAAGGTTTTTCAAACTGTAGTGTCTCAAACTAAGTGAAAAATTATCGAACGTAAAGCAAACAATATGTAAAGTATTCAGACATACTTACTTCTATATAGAAATTACTTGAAAGGAAATTTACAATTATGAAATATAAAGATAGATACATTTGATAGACACCCATTCTCAATATAAGGGCACAAATGCCTCTCTGATTTTTAAAAAAAATGAAGTTCAAGAAAAAAATTTTTCTATCAATTACCTTTGAAAGAAAGTATCTGAAGATTTTCTTTCCAGATTTTTTTTCATCAAATTATAATACATGGAATAATGACAAGACGATAAAGCAGAGGGTGATTTTATTCAGAAATGTAGCTTGAAATGTACGTTACTCTTTCTTCAATGTCCAAAAAGATATGTAAAAAAAATGTAGTCATTAAAATCACAATTGGAATAGCTCATCTTAACACCAGCACATCCTACCAACTCTGTCAGCAACATATTTTCTCGGCATACGAACGTGCGTTTGATTTTTCCTTTCAAAAGACAATGGCTACTTTTTAATCCAGATGTATAAAAACATTTTTTTAATATATGCTTTAAATTCTTCTCTCTGTTTTGTTTAGAGCGATCGGTTTGGAATCTTTTCATTTTCTGTAGATACTGGAACCTAACATGTACATGTAGAAAAATTCTATTTTGTAGTTACTATCTTTTTCAACATATATCCATGTCGATTTAGAAAACTACGTAAATGTAACGTACATTTCAAGATATATTTCTGTTTAATAAAAAGCTTAAAATTATTTTACATATAATTGACCTTAATATATTTTTTTTCCTCAGCAGAAACGTTTCTTTTCATTAATTTTGGGATTTAGCCTACCTCCAACCTTTGAAACTTTCCTTTGTGTACACATTCGACTGTGTGAAAGTATGAGAATACATGAAAATTCGTGCGAGATTCACTTTATTCGAATTTCATGGTAACGTACATTTCAGTAACGTACATTTAAAATGATCACTTTTCATGTAAAAAATAATTTTTAATTGTATTAAGCAAAGCGTCTTTGTCAGTTTACAGGGTACAAGGAGTTGCTTATTCAGAGTCGTCTCATATTTTCTTCTTAATATATATTCTTAATGGAAAAATATAGGTAACGTACATTTCTTTCTTATCTCTACGATTGAAAATGTCTTTCATTCCGTAAAATTATTTATAAAAGTTGCTCAAATTGTTCAATTTCATGTTACATTATCCAAGTAGGAGTAATTAATCTATTGAAATCTCAAATTTAGCCCATCAATAAGTAAAGGAGAACAAAACTATCAGGTGTATAATCTTTGTGTTTGCTTGTAATGTGGTTGAAATAAAATTAAGCGACAGGGACATTGCACAATAAAAATTATTTATTATCACAAAGAAAATGTATTTATTGTTATGAAAAGAAATATATATGATACAAGGTTTAACTTATCAGAAAATTTTTACTTAAGAATCAAAACTATATATATTACACAAAGGGGATTCAGAATAATATTTGCCTCGGAGACAGTAACGTACATTTCAAATAGGCTACTATATTTGAATTTGGAACTCCTTAAATACCCTTTCTAATCGATAATTATATGAATTCGTATTCATTGTTATATGACTATTTATAATGTTGATTTAGAAATTACATCAGTGGTATTTCTTTTAAATGAAAATGAGGCGACATTATTTGAGCCCTTATATTGAGAATGGGTGAGAAAAAATAAACACAGAAGTCTATAAAAATTAATTATTGTGTCCGAAAAGAACCATTCATACCCAAAAGTGTAAAGCAAATGCTTGTTTTAACCAGAGAAAGAAAATTGACAATCTAGTGTCTGTTGATGGTAACATCGAATATAGAGAGTGTTTGTTTGTTTGTTTGTTTGTTGGGACCAAATATCTTGTACACATTCAAAAAAGAGTAGGGAGCGTTTTGATTCAAATGCTTCTTAAGAATAAGGGCAGTGTTTGAGTAATAAGTGGTACTGAAAGAAATTTGAATCCTACCCACAAAATTATTTTTTTTTGGTGGTGGGGGTTGTTTGTTTGGTTTGGTCAAATTGTTGTCAGGTTTGTATCAGGTGAGTTGATTTGTTTTTCTCAACCCCCCCCCTCCCATACACACACGTTCAAAAACGGTTGTAAGTAAATTGAACTTATTTCTAATGCTTGGTGTTGTAACTCTTTCAAATCTGCACTAACTGACCTGTATTTAAAAGTAGCTGCAGAACTGTAGATCTCCGAAAAAAAAAATATTTTGACAGACTGCAGAGCTACAGCCCCACCCATTGTAAAATTTTTACATTTATTAAGAACGAAAAGTTGAGCTTAATTCTGGATTAATTCTTTCTAATTCTTACCTCAAGCGTGAAAAAGATTTATAAAAATTCCTTCCTCCTCTATGAAGTTCGCTTATATTTGACATTTGCAGGAAGTGCGTTTGACCATATTATCTTGCAAACCAAAATTGCAGAATAAATAAACGACATTTTTTTATTATTTCAATTTTTAGGCCAGAGGGGCTAAAGGGCTATTAACAAGAATTATAAGGAATGTGAAAGAATATTTTAGAACATGTAAGTAATATTTTGAAATGACAGTTAAAAAAAACATGGAAAAATAAATCGAGAAACAGCGCACTTTTTGTGCGCAGCAAATATATACAGTTTTTTTAATGGGTGCCACTGTAGCTCTCCGGTCTATCAAAATATTTTTTTCAGAGAGCTACAGTTCTGCAGCTAATTTAAAAGCAGTCCCATGATCTTCGCTAGTCAAATGCAATTGCAATTATTTTTAATGTTTCGAGTTGCATCTCTAACAAATTATTTCTAGCTGATTTAAATCTGAAAGCATGAACATGTTCCTCTACTTCCTGTGGGATGTTCAACTCCCATGAGTACTTTTAGTACTTTGATTAAAAAGGGCACAGAGATCCATCTGGAATTAGATTTTTTTCAACTCGATGGAAGAGGAGAAAAAATCCTAGTTACAATGCGTATTTTTTTAATTCATTATTGGTTCGTTCTCTATTAGGGAATTACATGTATACATAGAATGCAGTCAATTTTCCTTATAATGATTGCACTGCTTTGGGCCTCACATTTCATTATTGAGGTAATGATTTGCGGTATTTCAACAAAGGATAATTAAAGTCAACATGCATCTACATATATTATGAAGCAGTGGTACTTATTTTAGTAAAGTAGAAAAAAAGATCACACGTTGAAAGAGATATACTATGGAAGAATTTGATAATCTATTACTACGAGTGAACATCCTAATATTAGGACGTTTTTCTGTCTGTCAGCATGAAGGTAAGTAATCAGTATACATGTATAGGTCTAATTCTAAAGTATGAAAAGTAACTCACTGTAAATGGACATGGATCCGAAAAAATCTAATTCATTCTATTGGACGAGACCAATATTTATCACTAAAACTAAAGCTTATATGAATAAATGTTGTTTTTTTTTATTTAATGGAAATTCAGAAAAAATGCACAGATTTAGACAAAACGAATGACACCTTTCAACATTTGACAAAATAGTCACTTATCTATTTTGTCAAATATTGACTATTGTCATTCTTTTTGTCCAAATCTGTGCATTCAATGTCAACGTTGAAATCGATATAGGAACTTTCTATAGGACATCATGGAAAAAAAGAAAAGATCAGGTTCATCGTTTTCCATCCAAACTAATTTGTAATGGAAATACCGGAGTACCAATGAGAACACGAATAACATGCATATTTATGGCAAAAATATTATTCTGACCTTGCTTAAGAAAAGTCTTCAACCTTCCAGATAAAATCGATGAGATTTTAAACACTTTATAGATGAAACTTTGCAGAACATTGATAATGATTTAAAGAGCAGGGATAACTTATTCACGGTCCGGGTCATTATATCTGTTGAAAAGGTCAAATATACAAAAGGGAAAGCTCCTAGACCAATTTTTTTCACTAACGAACACCTTACAGTGTTCATTTTGTGGCAGAACAACCGTGCTTACTTTTTAGAGCTATAATTAAATAGAAGTTCGTTTCTGAAATGTTTAAAGAAAGGATTATATTTATTATTCTATCTACTTTATTTAGTGATTTTATGTTTCTTGTGTATATTAATGATTAACCATACGAGATATGCAAAATCGGCTTTGGCTTTTTACTGGTTGATTTATATATTCCATGTATTCTATTAGCAGGCGATGCTGCTCTAATAAGCAATTCATCAAAATCTTTACAGGGTTTTCTCACCTATGTAGAGAAATATGCATTTACCTGGGGATTCATTATAATCCAAGTAAAAGTGTTAAGAAAACACAAAAATGTTCCTTTTCTTCTAGCGATACATGTAAGCTTTTTGACAGTGAAATATCTCAGTCAGAAAATATAGTGTATGCTAGTTGTCCTCGCCAGGCAAACATGAAAAGAGATAATCTTACAGACATGTGTCCAAATACAGTGTATGCAAAATCAAAAATCCTCATGTTATATTCTTTTGGTGTTAATAACTCTGATATTCATCTCATTGTATCTGTACAAATATCAAAGCCCGTCCTGCTACCGTCTGCCCTCTACTCTTGCGATATACGGCACTTATTGCCACTAAAAGACATGCAATAACTTAGATATGTACAAAGACACCTCTCCAGGAAAAACCAATGACTTTCGTAGTTCGCTCCGTCACCTTTAAGCATTTTTTTCGAATATTGGAAGTCGCTCGCGTGGCGCAGTGGTTACAGCTTCTGCTCTAAAGTCCCGTAGAACGGAGTTGAATTCCACTGTGGGGCGTGGAGAACAATCCATCGGATGTGAAAGTATAAACTGAGGTCCCGTGTTGCAGAAGATGCTGGAACGAAAAATATCATTCCCTGATCAATTGCCCTGAGTGTCGTGTAAAGGATAACATTTGCAGCTCTCAATCAGCAAGTGGTGGAGTCTCCGTATGAGTGAAGAAATTCTTGATAGTGACATTAAGCAACACTCAATCCACCAATCGAGCATTGGAATGTGGACTATACAGGGGTTTCATTGATAAAAGTCGCCTACTTTTCTTAGGTAGACTCCACAGGTCAGAGCAAACCTCTGTACAGTATAAGATATATATTTTTTATTTTTGATAAACATGTATCTGAAACAAAAATGCAATCAAAAACATCTTACAATCTGCTAGCATATATGTATAAGCTCTTAGATATGTTTGAAAACAATTGTAGAAGTATATACAGTAAAAAGAATTTTAAAATGAAATCAGAGTATATTTGTTAGCAAAACACATTTTAAACCTATTGTTCTATACCTAATTCTCAAATGTGTAAAAAAACGGGAACAAGCCTTCTGGAGATCCTGGCATGTTTTCTTTTGGTAAATAACTTACTTTGTTGAACCCAATAAACTGGGATAAATTGCTAGAGTACATCCAGCTAAAGATTAATACCATGAACCATGAAAGATGGCGACTTCATATTTGGTATGCATTCTCCACTCATTATGCTCTTTCAAATGGCATAAGGTCAATAACCTTGTGACCTATACTGTAATTTATATGCTAAAAATAGCCTTTTTAAACCTCCACCATAAATTTTGAACCATAAGTAAGGTCTTCATATTTAGTATGCATATTTCACTAATTAAGTTTTTTTTTTCAAATGACACCAAGATCAATGGCCTTGTGACTTTGACTGTGACCTATATGCTAAAAAGGTTTTTCAAACTGTAGTGTCTCAATATAAGTGAAAAATTATCGAACGTAAAACAAACAATATGTAAGGTATTCAGACATACTTACTTCTATATAGAAATTACTTGAAAGGAAATTTACAATTATGAAATATAAAGACAGATACATTTGATAGAAAAAATAAGCACAGAATTCTATAAAAATTAATTATTGTGTCCGAAAAGAACCATTCATACCCAAAAGTGTAAAGCAAATGCTAGTTTTAACCAGAGAAAGAAAATTGACAATCTAGTGTGTGTTGATGGTAACATCGAATATAGAGAGTGTTTTTTGTTTGTTTGTTGGGACCAAATATCTTGTACACATTCAAAAAAGAGTAGGGAGCGTTTTGATTCAAATGCTTCATAAGAATAAGGGCTGTGTTTGAGTAATAAGTGGTACTGAAAGAAGTTTGAATCCTACACACAAAATAGTATTTTTGAATTTGGAAAAATTATTTTTTTTTTGGTGGTGGGGGTTGTTTGTTTGGTTTGGTCAAATTGTTGTCAGGTTTGTATCAAGTAAGTTGATTTGTTTTTCTCTACCCCCCCCCCCCTCCCATACACACACGTTCAAAACGGTTGTAAGGAAATTGAACTTATTTCTAATGCTTGGTGTTGTAACTCTTTCAAATCTGCACTAACTGACCTGTATCTAAAAGAGCTGCAGAACTGTAGCTCTCCGAAAAAAAATATTTTGACAGACTGCAGAGCTACAGCCCCACCCATTGTAAAAATTTTACATTTATTAAGAACGAAAAGTTGAGCTTAATTCTGGATTAATTCTTTCTAATTCTTACCTCAAGCGTGAAAAAGATAATTTATAAAAATTTCTTCCTCCTCTATGAAGTTCGCTTATATTTGACATTTGCAGGAAGTGCGTTTGACCATATTATCTTGCAAACCAAAATTGCAGCATAAATAGACGACATTTTTTATGATTTCAATTTTAAGGCCAGAGGGGCTAAAGGGCTATTAACAAGAATTATAAGGAATGTTTTGTTGTGGAAACAGTAAAAGAATATTTTAGACCATGTTAGTAATATTTTGAAATGACAGTTAGAAAAACATGGAAAAATAAATCGAGAAACAGCGCACTTTTTGTGCGCAGCAAATATATACAGTTTTTTAATGAGTGCCACGTACTGTAGCTTTCCGGTCTATCAAAATATTTTTTTCGGAGAGCTACAGTTCTGCAGCTAATTTAAAAGCAGTCCCATGATCTTCGCTAGTCAAATGCAATTGCAATTATTTTTAAGGTTTCGAGTTGCATCTCTAACAAATTATTTCTAGCTGATTTAAAGCTGAAAGCATGAAAATGTTCCTCTACTTCCTGTGGGATGTTCAACTCCCATGAGTACTTTCAGTACAATGATTAAAAAGAGTACAGAGATCCATCTGGAATTAGATTTCTTCAAGTCGATGGAAGAGGAGAAAAAATCCTAATTACAATGCGTATTTCTTTAATTCATTATTGGTTCGTTCTCTATTAGGGAATTACATGTATACTCAGAATGCAGTCAATTTTCCTTATAATGATTGCACTGCTTTGGGCCTCACATTTCATTATTGAGGTAATGTTTTGCGGTATTTCAACAAAGGATAATTAAAGTCAACATGCATCTACATAAATTATGAAGCAGTGGTATCTATTTTAGTAAAGTAGAAAAAAAGATCACACGTTGAAAGAAATATACTATGGAAGAATTTGATAATCTATTACTACGAGTGTACATCCTAATATTAGGACGTTTTTGTGTCTGTCAGCATGAAGGTAAGTAATCAGTATACATGTATAGGCCTAATTCTAAAGTATGAAAAGTAACTCACTGTAAATGGACATGGATCCGAAAAAATCTAATTCATTCTATTGGACGAGACCAATATTTATCACTAAAACTAAAGCTTATATGAATAATTTTTTTTAATGCAAATTCAGAAAAATGCACAGATTTAGACAAAACGAATGACACCTTTCAATATTTGACAAAATAGTCACATCTATTTTGTCAAATATTGACTATTGTCATGTCAACGTTGAAATCGATATAGGAACTTTCTATAGGATATCATGGAAAAAAAAGAAAAGATCAGGTTCATCGTTTTCCATCCATACTAATTTGTAATGGAAATACCGGAGTACCAATGAGAACACGAATGACATGCATATTTATGGCAAAAATATTATTCTGACCTTGCTTAAGAGTCTTCAACCTTCCAGATAAAATCGATGAAGATTTTAAACACTTCATAGATGAAACTTTGCAGAACATTGATAATGATATAAAGAGCAGGGATAACTTATTCACGGTCCGGGTCATTATATCTGTTGAAAAGGTCAAATATACAAAAGGGAAAGCTCCTAGACCAAATTTTTTCACTAACGAACACCTTATATACAGTGTTCATTCTGTGGCAGAACAACCGTGCTTACTTTTTACAGCTATAATTAAATAGAAATTTGTTTCTGAAATGTTTAAAGAAAGGATTATATTTATTATTCTATCTACTTTATTTAGTGATTTTATGTTTCTTGTGTGTATTAATGATTAACCATACGAGATATGAAAAATCGGCTTTGGCTTTTTACTGGTTGATTTATATATTCCATGTATTCTATTAGCAGGCGATGCTGCTCTAATAAGCAATTCACCAAAATCTTTACAGGGTTTTCTCACCTATGTAGAGAAATATGCATTTACCTGGGGATTCATTATAATCCAAGTAAAAGTGTTAAGAAAACACAAAAATGTTCCTTTTCTTCTAGCGATAAGCTTTTTGATAGTGAAATACCTCAGTCAGAAAATATAGTGTATGCTAGTTGTCCTCGCCAGGCAAACATGAAAAGAGATAATCTTACAGACATGTGTCCAAATACAGTGTATGCAAAATCAAAAATCCTAATGTTATATTCTTTTGGTGTTAATAACTCTGATATTCATCTTGTTGTATCTGTACAAATATCAAAGCCCGTCCTGCTACCGTCTGCCCTCTACTCTTGCGATATACGGCACTTATTGCCACTAAAAGACAGGCAACAACTTAGATATGTACAAAGACACCTCTCCAGGAAAAATTAATGACTTTCGTAGTTCGCTCCGTCACTTTTAAGCATTTTTTTTTTCGAATATTGGAAGTCGCTCGGGTGGCGCAGTGGTTACAGCTTCTGCTCTAAAGTCCCGTAGAACGGAGTTGAATTCCACTGTGAGGCGTGGAAACCAATCCTTCGGATGTGAAAGTATAAACTGAGGTCCCGTGTTGCAGAAGATGCTGGAACGAAAAATATCATTCCCTGATCAATTGCCCTGAGTGTCGTGTAAAGGATAACATTTGCAGCTCTCAATCAGCAAGTGGTGGAGTCTACGTATGAGTGAAGAAATTCTTGAGAGTTACATTAAGCAACATTCAATCCACCAATCGAGCATTGGAATGTGGACTATACAGGGGTTTCATTGATAAAAGTCGCCTACTTTTCTTAGGTAGACTCCATAGGTCAGAGCAAACCTCTGTACAGTATAAGATGTAAATTTTTATTTTTGATAAACATGTATCTGAAACAAAAATGCAACCAAAAACATCTTACAATCTGCTAGCATATATGTATAAGCTCTTAGATATGTTTGAAAACAATTGTAGAATTATATACAGTAAAAAGAATTTTAAAATGAAATCAGAGTATATTTGTTAGCAAAACACATTTTACACCTATTGTTCTATACCTAATTATCAAATGTGTACAAAACGGGAACACGCCTTCTGGAGATCCTGACATGTTTTCTTTTGGTAAATAACTTACTTTGTTAAACCCAATAAACTGGGGTAAATTGCTACAGTAGATCCAGCTAAAGATTAATAATCAACTTTTTAATTAAAGTTTTATCAATGAAATGTTTTTTTTTTTGTAAATGTTGTTCATTATGTCATAAGTTAACAAGTAACTATAATATGTACCTGATGTAAAGTTGTTATACACTTTTAGACGATAGGGAAAATATGTTTGAGGACATTTTAGAAATATGGTCCCATATGAAGCTAAATGTTCATGTCTCTCCATTTCCCTTTTTGGCACATATCATCATATATTTGTCATTAAAATAATGATGGATGTCAAAGAAATTAAATATAAATCACAAATTTACCATATTATAGAGTATTTATGTTCGTAACATTTTTGACGTTACAATGCCGTATAGCCTGATGACAAAGAAAACTTTATTGACAATGTTATTTGTAAAAGTCGAAAAATTGTCGTGTGCCAAGCACTGACAATAAGGACTCTTTAAATGCTGTTTTATATGTATTTGACATAAGAGGCCTTTTATATTTTGTCACAATTTAAAAAAAAACGATTTCCCAACAGCATGCAAAGACTTTTTGTTAAATAGTATTTGGAATCTATTCAACTAAAGAAGTTGCCTTTAATTTGTAAAAACATCTAAATACATCTTTACAATCATAATATTTGTAGATGGTGAGGCAAGAGTATCTTTGTGCCCCGTATCCAGCTTTTTAAACTCTTATTTCAGAGAGATGTTATAATCTATCTACCCAAAGAGCGATGTGTATTAAAGATAGAAAAGAAGTTTAAGAACCATTTTTGGATATACAAATTCATAAACACACCAACCATAAATCTGTTAAGTATGTTAAGCTGCTGTAGATCATTGAATTAAAACATTAATTGCTCGAAAAATCATTCGAATATTGAAGACTTTGATGAAGTTGGCATTAACATGTATAAAATCAGAGAGTAGGTTGGGGTCAATTGTCAAACGTCACCGTGTTTTCCTGTCCTATGAAATGCTTTATAAAGGAAGATTGTTGATTTTCAGATGTCTGCGATTTTGAGACTGATTTATGTGGATGGGATGTTCTGGACGTAAAATTTATCTATTCAGAAAACGGGGTCTGTCGCCAAAATCCACCATTGTGTTTTGCCGAGGACTCTAAAACCTACAAAAAGAGATGGACACGTGAAAAAGGGGGAAATTTAGAACAATTACCAACATGTAAGGCCTATTTTTAATAGCATCTCAAATGTAAACTATTTTATTAAAAAATTATCAACTAGTATTTTTTTTTAAAGTATAATGTCTTCACTCTGTAACTTGAGGATTTCTTTTATTTTTTTAGCCTATATTCATGAAAATAACACAGTTCTATACACTACTGGGTATATACCATTAAGTCGTGCATTTCCTGAGTCAGACTTTGACGTTGATGGAAGAAAAATCCTTACTTCGTCGTTGCTGAGCAAACATATTTCCGTTATTCATCATCCCAAATGTCTGCAGTTCTTTTATTTATTGCAAGGAGATACGTACTTAGACGTATCTTATGTGTCATCAGATCAAGGCATTTCTGATAGCCTTCCTATTGAAAACACTGATAGCTTTATGCTTAAAAAAACATACACTCATGGAAAGTACCTTCGCAAAATGTCATTGGACCTACCTATCATACCTCTGTTTAAGGTAAAAAAAAAAAAATGCGGAAAAGCTTTGTGATTTATTTAATTTTTTGGGGTAATCTTGATAATTTAAAAAATTTTCAACAAAAAGATGAACTTAACATGGTTTTTGTAAACTTTTTAATATAAAAAAAATATAAATAGTAAGCTTAAAGGTCTCTTCACTTGTTTTGTTAAATATTTGTATATTTTCTTATTTTATATTACGTAATCAACATATAATCTGTTATGACTTCTTATTTTCATTTATATGTTATACTGTGTCAGAATATTTTCATATAAACTGTTATTTAAAGCTTCTATCTTTTTTTGCTAAAAGATATAGCGACTTAAAAGAAATATCAATATTAATTTAATCATGAGAATTAAAGTTATAGATGTAGTGAGCTGGACACAAATAATTAAAATATGCGTAATAAATAATAATAAAATTAATATAAGAAATGCCAGCATTTGAGAGGAAAAGTTAATAAAGTAGTAAATCAATAAGATATAAAGTTTACTAGCATATATACAAGTCTGGTAATAATTTGATATTTTTCTTATCCATCAATAACATTCATCAAATAATTTTAGTAATAAAAAATATATACTAGCAAAGTACATGTATGTATTGATATTGCTGTTAATAAAATGTACACTGTAAGGACAGTCGCCCTCCCTTCCCGTTGTTTTAATGTTCCATAGATACATTAGTATTAGTACTATTCGTTGATGACGCAAAAATAAAAAGAAACTGGTTATATGTGCCCTGTAAATATTGATTTTTACCGCTCTGTGGTATAAAAGGATCTGCCACAAGACCGCAAACCTCCAAAGTCTTAAAATCCCAACTCCCTCCACCAATCAAACTTTTAAACATATAAGCAGTGAACAATACATGTTATAGAATGTATCTATATCAGATTAAAATAAATAACTATCAGGACATCATGTTTAACTTCTTACTGCTTAGAATAATTTAAAATATTTTTTTTGATACATGTAATTTGCCAATTTGTATAAGTTTTCTGAGAAAGTTGAAAGGAGGAAAGTTTATAAAATATATGACAAGAAGAAACAGAGATCTTCAAAAACACTTTTTTCTGACTTCGTTCTAACAAACACTAATAAATTTATATCGAT
The DNA here is from genome assembly GCF_032062105.1 of Saccostrea cuccullata. NCBI lineage: Eukaryota > Metazoa > Mollusca > Bivalvia > Ostreida > Ostreidae > Saccostrea > Saccostrea cuccullata. The sequence continues at coordinate 22,597 of NW_026926402.1, forward strand.
ATGGCTACAAATTTCTTTTTTTGATATTGACAATACTAAATTGATATGAATAATCATCTTGCTTCGATTGATATTTAAAAATCAATTTAATTTTTAAGTAGAAAAAAGCAATAAAATGAATTAAACAAAGAAGCGGCCATATATAATGCAAAAACATCTTGATGCCATTGAAAATACATATATACGAGGGGTGATTAAAAAAATATTGCGAAAAAATTGCATAACTTACATAAAAGAAATAAAATTAAGTTTCAGTGTGTATTATTTTTTACATAGTCCTTTCTGATTGTAATGCATATCTGTCACCGTTCTGCCCATGCGCGAATTACGTGATCTAGACAGTCACTTGAAATGCTCCGATGCATTATGTTCAAAGACGCCAAAATATTTTTCCGAATCTTATATTTCTTACCATGCAAGTTAATTAAAAAAAACATTTTTCAAAATGATCTAAACTCGGAAATAGGATGGTTAGATAAGGATATCCTTTCCCAGAAAGAACATGATGAGCACCACAACCCGATTCATCTGTGTTAGGAATGTCGTTTATCCTGTATTGATATAGTGGCGGAGGCCTTCTTTTTATCACATTTATTATGTTAAAAGTCTAAATTAAATGATATTTTAGGGATTTAATTGTAATGATATTGCTAAGATATACAATATTTCATAACAAATTGCCAAACAAAGGATCGACACATCTATCCCCCAGATTGTTTACGCGGGGCTACAAAACAATCGTCATTTTTAATCATCTCCCTCCCTTCACTTACAAAATCAACCTAATTTATGACTGAACTTCTGGAAAACCTATACGTTAAACTTTACAGCCGCTCGTTGCTCGAGTAAGACAGGGACATCCATTTTTCGTCACGGTCACCTACATATTGACTTCCTTTTCACATCGTGACTTCATAATGCTGGAGAGAAATCATTACTTTTGATATGCTTTTTATAGAACATGTGCACGACTAATGGTGTGCCAAATTTCATTTTGATTTGAATCGTGAGTTTGTAAATATGGAGATAGTTAGTTTGATCACCCCTCGTAAATAAGACATTATTAAACTATATGTTGATAAGAAAAGATATAATACACAAAGTTATAACACATCGAGTGTGGAGACTTTTACGCTTGCGTAGATATTGCTGCTAAATTAAACCAAGATGCAATGATTCGTTGATGGGTCATTCTAATCTACCGTAGTTTCCATAATTTCCTTTCGAATTTTCAATAGCTGCTCTCTTGCAAGAATTATATATACATATAAATTTCTTTGGATTGGTACATTTAGAGGGTGATGTGTGTAATAATGGGTGTAAGCTGAGTGAAAATGTGTGAGGCTTGGAGTGTGTGTGTATGTGTGTGGAAGGAGAGAGAGAGCTGACAAAATAACAATTTACATGATTTTTAGGTAGTTTTCCAAGCCAAATTTTATAAAGAAAGGGCTGGAAGCCGGAAAAGTTATGCTATTTTAGACGATATCCACATCAGTAACGGGCCATGTACAGGTATGCAAATCCAAATTTAAATGAATAATTCAAACTAATGAGCTTCATTGAATATGCCTACGTGACAAGTCTACCGTGTGATTCACACACGAATAACTCACACAAAACTTAAAAACATCCATTGAATGAATTTAACAAATACTTAAATATTTGGCAATTACTGGAATTTTTTAAAAAACATATTTATCTAAATTCTAAGTAATACCCCAAACTCAAAAATCAAATCTTAAACCAATCAAAGTATTACATACAATTATTTTAGTGAACAAAAACAGCATTACGATGCTTTCTTAAATTTTTTTTAAAAGGTCAGAAGGAAGGAAGTATAAGATGGTAATATCTTTTGTAAGTGATTAAATCAGTTATGTTTAAATAATGTACCCGGTTCTTCAACGACCCAAACTAAGTGCTAATTATCATGCAAGTTAATGAAATTATAACAAGAATATATAGTACAGAAAATAGGTTTAATTAATTCAACGTGAGAGAAATTTGCACCGATAAAATACATGTAAGTATTTTCCGGCGATCTCAAAGATTTTTTTAAAAATTATTTCGATACTAATTTCCTGCAAGAAAAAAATGATAAAGATTCTATACTCTTTTATGATAAAAAACATCTTAAAAATAAATTCTACATGAACATGTTACCATCTGCTTTTGAAAACTCTCACCATAAAAAAAAGTGCAAAGTTGGATAAGACACACGTCATTAGCATCACTATTATATAGCTGACGGTATGATTTTTTAAAAAATAATATAAAAATTCAAATGCTGGCAAAAAAATTATAAAAAAGAGAGGTACTGTGAGCAGTGAGCTCACTTATTGAGACCCTTCGCCTCACATATAAATATAATAGCCGTATCCATGTTTTGCTATGGTAAACCCAAAATATGTGTCGGATTAAAAGGAAAATTAAAGGTGCATAATGGCACTATGTTATAAAGATTCTCTGAAAGTCTCATTAAATTATTTATATCAAATGTTATTGAATGGTTTAAGAGGAGTTGGGAATAAGAGATGGATACTCCAAAGCGAAACAGACGGATGCACACACAGACAGACGGATACACAGACATCTGGAAAAAATGGACAGACGAATGGACGTATAGACATCCCGATTACTATATACTATCTCACTTTTCAAGCGGGGGTATGATAAAATATAGATTGACATATAGTAGAAAATCATGTTTTCATAGCTTGATAATTAAAAAGTAAAAAATCTAAAAGAGGTGAACTTCGTTCTAGACACTTATTCTAGATAAATTAAAATTGTCATGCTTAATGACCTCATAGATAAATACCTTTTTTGAAAAAAAAATCGTTGACAAACTAACAATGCAGAAATACTACCTCATCGCTTATTCCTATGAGGACAAGGGTTTGAAATTTATTATGCTTTGTTTATTTGTTTACTTATAAAAATGTTTTTCCTTGTCTTTATTTATCCGCAAACGTTATATAAGCTTGCATTGACTTTATATTCAATTATTAGCATATTTGGAAAAAGATTCTGATTTAATGTTTACGATTCTCTGATTACGCTATAAAAGCCAAAAACCGGTCCCGTGAATTTTTGTACTTTTTCACAGCATGTTTACATCTTTAATAATTTAAGTTTTTAACGTGCATCAGTAAACAAACAAAATTTTCTCAACGTGTAAATATTTGTTGCAGAATATTGCACTCCTTTTCAATTCCATTGTCTGTATAGTGATGAATGTATTGATAAAAACTTCATCTGTGATAACATCCCGCACTGTAAAGATGGAACAGACGAAAAAACGTGTAAGTTTACAGCAATAATAAACATTTAGTAATACTGATATTTCATTAATAATCACAAAGCGTATCTGAGATGTCATACTTGTAGATTTGCTTTTATATTACCGGTTGTAGAAAAAAAATAATTTTTAAAAGTAGGGGAATACCTTCAATACTGAAAAAGTTGTAGGCAAAAACACAGACAGTTTACGCTTTATCAACCGCATCGCAGTTTATAAAGCGTAAACTGCCCCGAGTTATGTACATCGTATAATATAAGTTGAAATAAGCTTCATTCCTTAAAAATACATATTTTCGTAGAATATCTCGACCACTGTCTACGAGCAATTAAACTAGCACCTTGGTTATGATAAAGAAGATTCAAGAGTCTGATTTAAAAAAGAAAACTCTGAAGCGGAAAGTACAGATATAAAAAGTGTTTGATATTATTTTTTTCTTTAAAAATACTTTTCCAAATATATATATATATATTTTTTACTTCCTAGGTATCAACAGCGAAATTCATTGTGACCAGGTGTTAAAAAATGGAAAGGAGGAAAATAAATTGAAAGCAAACATTAGTTCTACTGATAAATGGCTTCAAAATCGCATGTTTATCTTAAGGAATGAAGATAGACGTAAATCAAACAGTGTAGAAATTATAGATTCTTATCTTAATGGTTCTTCTGTCAGAAATACTGGTATTGAACGTTTAAACAATGAGAATGTTAATGTTGGAGCTGACTTTATATCTGTCAATAACGTAACAGGAATGGGACAGAATGCAATAAATCCCCACATAAGGGCTTGTAAGGGTTATAATCGTTCCCAGTTGTGTCAGATACCCCATAACTGCTCTAAAAATATAGGAATGTGTACTCTTACCTTTAATAAGATGCATTATATTTTGGAATGGCATATGATATTGTGTGATTACATTGAACTTGACGAAGTTTATTTTCCCGAAGTCTATTTGCTAAATATTACAAAATCTACGATAAAAAACATTGTGGTAAGAAAAACAAATGTCACGAAATTTAATCATCTTTATGTATCTGAAAGTAATATTAGAAATTTGACCATTAAGAACAACCGCAGGACACACTGGCAGTTTCAGTCAATTCTATTGATAAATTGCAACGTTCAACAATATCAAGAAATAGAAGAAATAGAAGGATTTAAAAGTAGAACAGTGTTAAGCTTAACTTATAATAATAAGATTAATCTGACTGCATCTTTTTTCTTCAAATATATGCACACAGATTTTTACATAAAAAAATTAACCAAAAAAGTAACCTCATCTCTTTTCCAATTATTATCAGAAAAAATGACTTTTCCTTTACAACAATTTCGAGTAATAACGTTTGATGCAATTTATGGTGACAGGTTTCATATACTTGATTTGAAAAATAATCAAATAAGTCGGTTTCGAGGTAATAGGTATGCCAGAATGAGATGCATATATTTACAAAACAACAATATTGTAAGTCTAGACGATATATCTGTTTTCCGTTTCACAGAACTATTAGATCTATCGAACAATCAGATAACAAGTCTAAAAGAAAATGATTTTAAACACGGAGAATTTCTAAGGACGTAAATTTTCAAAGCAATTACATCACTGATATTGATAGTGATGTATTAAGATATATACCATACTTACATTTTCTTGATCTTTCAAATAATTCAATCCATATTATTCATCAATATCAATTCAAAGTCTTAGAAAACCTTCATTTTCTCTTTCTAAACTGTAATAAAATTGATTTTCTTCATCATGACACATTTTTGAATCTGAGAAAACTAAATACACTTGAATTATCAAACAATAATATATCAGATTTACATGATGGTCTGTTTGTAAATTTAATAAGACTAAGAAAACTTTATCTTCAAAATAACAAAATTTCAATGTTATCAATGAATATCTTTAGAGAACTGTATATTCTGCAAGATTTAAACCTGTCCAATTACAATATATCTATTTTATCTGCGGGCCTGTTTCTGAATTTACGAGAGTTACATTCCCTGTATATCCAAAATAATAAGATTTTAAGTGCAGAGGGAATGTTTCGTGGACTCTTTAATCTAAATCTTTTGTATGTTGACTTCTTTTCCATATGTTGTGCAAAACCTCGGAGTAAATTTGAGGTACAATGCATTGCTCCCTCAAATGAACTTTCTTCTTGCGAACAACTAATAAGTGTATTTTCTCTAAACGTGTGTATCTGGTATGTTGCATTATTAGCAACGTTTGGAAATATGATAGCAATAATATGTAATTCTATGACATTTAAGAATAAACCCTCTTCTTATTTCATATTTACTTGCAATCTTAGTTTTGATGATTAATTCATGGGAATCTATTTGTATATTATAGCCTTTGTTAATATGGTTTACAGTAGCAGGTATGGGATTGAGGACTTTGGATGGCGTCATAGTAAACTCTGCACATTTGCAGGGGTTTTGGCCACAGTTTCCAGCGAAGCATCTGCTCTATTTGTATCGCTGATGACTATTGATAGAATTCTGGCTATAAAACATCCATTTGCAAATGGACGCTTACAAACAGCAAGAGCTGTTCTTTTGTCAATCTTAGTTTGGTCAGTTTCTTTGGTTTTGGCTTTGTTTCCTTTATTTTTGCCACTAGAAGACTTCTATGCCCAGACCGCTATTTGTATATACCTTCCTTTGTCCGTCGAAAGAGAGTCAGGTTGGGAGTATTCAATGGTCGTGTTTGTTGGATTTAACTTTATTCTTTTTCTTGGAATACTTGTTGGACAGATTTTTATCCTTATTGAGGTTATGAAATCTGGAAAGAAGACCCCGTCCACCAATACTAAACGACGAGAAATATCACTAGCGAAGTCAGTTGGTGCTATTGTTTTGACAGACCTCTTATGCTGGATTCCTATTGGAATAATTGGTAAGTTACATCCGTCAATTGTTACTAATGTTTTAGCATGCAAAGTGGAATCACATGTACACCCTTATGTGAAGTATATCACCGATTTATCATTTGCACAAATGTTCATGACCTGACAAAAGACGTTCTCTGCTATTTATGGCGATTGTTTTTTTTCTTTATCTTTAACTGCTTTAAAAATATCTGCACTTACATTTAACTCACAAATTCAATCTTATTCTTTATATCAGAGGGTTGATCGAACAGCTCGTGGACTACTGTCATATTTTTTTTTATCTAACTTCATATGCTATCCAAATTTGGATAAAAATATTTAAACAATGAATTTTAATTATTTTATCACCAATTTTGAAGTTATTCTTATTTCATTTAAACACCAGTTTTGAAATTAGCCTTATTTATTTCAAACATTTCCAGAATTTAAAAAAAACAACAGTAGGATTGCGGAACAAGTCAGAATTTAGACATTTTCAAACAACACACTAAAGAAACAGAGAAGAAACAGAGTAATTTATGAGTCTCTGTAAAATGGTGCAAAATGAAAACCAAATCTTATACTTAAATTAAGAACTGTTACATTTATTCATATTCCAAATTATGGTAATATTTTATTGTTGATAAAAAATCAATTAATCAATTCGAGAAGATGGGTAGTGTACATTGAAAGCGATATAAGTCATGATGATGTTGTTGACGTCACGAAGCAGCAGATAGCGATCTGATTTTGCGCTTTAAGAAATTGGAACGTCATAGAGAGACATAGGCACTTCGAAGATTTTTGACAGCACAGTCAAGTGGTAAAAAATTAAAGCATTGATAAAAGGAAATTACTAGTATGCAACGAGAACAATTGGTAGAAAAGTAAATATCAAGTGCTTGAAAAGGGGTTTGAATAAGTGAATATTAAACTACGAGTATACTGTGTAAAATGAATAGATAAAATATTTTTAAGAAAAATATTTTGACGCCCTATTTTTGAGGTTACATTGCCATTGCATATGTTCCGTAGTTACAAAACATGTTGGCTTTAAAATGAAGTAAATTGATATTTATTAAATCGAATAGAAATAAATTTCACACATCAACAAACCAAATATTTGTACACATGATATTGAACTTATTTAAAATTTTTTGAAATCAGTATAACGAAAAGTTGCATTATCCACGAGCTTTTCGATAAACCCTCGTATATCTTTAGATTGCAAATTCAATTTCTGTGTTTTGAAGTTTCCTGTCAATAATACTTTAGCTATGATGACGTTTTCTGGAGTAGACGTTTCTCAAGAAGTCTACATTTGGATAACAGTACTTGTTTTACCGATCAATTCTGCTCTTAATCCAATTCTGTACACTTTATCAGCTCTTATTAGAGAAAGGAACAGAAGAATACAGGTATGATGATTTTTTTTTCTAATTGTACATGTGCATGCTTTTATTATTATGTGTAACTATGATAGCAGTAACATTATTTTTCAAAATTGAAAATAGCAAATTAGCAAAGGTTTGAATTCGTTGCATGTGAGTAGGTTGCTCAGAGAGTTGGAAAGGGGAAGAGAAATAAAATAAAAGCTTATATGCCATGTTGAAAAAATATCCTAAGATATTTTTGTTCGCTATCAAAAGGAAAATTTTATTACAAATTCAAGAAAAAAAGTGAAACTTTTTCTTTTTCAGATACGTAACAGTGCATCCTGAAATACGTGGTGTCAATCATCTATCAATAAATGAATAATTCAGAACGTTAGCTCGTCGGAGTTTGTTGTTGTTATTCAATGAAATGGATGAAGATAACAAACAGTAATTGATCTCATAAACATATGAACAAAACAAATCTGTGTAGAGAGCATAAGACACGAACCCATGGAATGTCCAGACGTAGAAATGTGCCGAAAATTGTAAGCCTCCCCAGTTGACCCTTTATACTCAATGATAGCCTAGACGGATTATTCCATACTTAAATTCAGTATAATAACAAGGGCCTAACGATACGTATGAACCAGGTCTGTCAAAAGACGACCTAATGATAGTTTTTTATATAGATAATAAATAGTCTTTAATACAAATAACTACTTAAGGTCTAGAAAATTTTAGGTTTAATATTGAACACAAGCGGAGTTTATATTACCTGTAAGAGTATACATGCCCGGAAACATTAAGAATTAAAATGTTGATATTAAAATAATTTTATTAATCTAATTAATTAATTGAATTAAAAAAAAATTCAAGATGTTTTAACCATTTAAAGTAGAACCTATGTCAAAAAAGTATTTGTCACAAAATTTTCAAACTTTTCAAACATGCAAACTTTGCACATCATTTCATTAAAGATATCACAAAAAAGTATACACGATCACACGATCCACAACACGTACATTTTTGACTTAGACACATTTCATCAAGATATTACACTATTTAGTTGGCAACTGAAGATTTCTTAAGATTTTTGCATTCCTTTAAAATGGTTACAATGTACATATCATTCACATTATTACGGTAAGTTGTATAAATTGTAATTTCATTACACAAGATAGTCTTGGATTTGTCAACTTAATTACGGTGAAGATCTAGTAAATGAAAGGTCCCTACTCTTATTACAGAAATATATTGCCATTAAGCATTATAAATCAAAAATATATGAATTAACTAAGATTATTTCGGCATGATTTTAAATTGAATTCCGTGAATTTCAAAATGCGTATTTTCTATAATTTTCTATAGAAGCTGTAAAGTATGGGAAATAGTGACATTGAATTAATTATGACGTCATAATGGATCTAGCAGAGGCTTAACACATACTCTAGTTATGATGTCATACGACATAGGTTATACGTTAATAAAAGAAGTGTTTAACTAACTTGTATTGAACTAATGTCGGTAAATATTGGTACGCCTTAGCTGTACAAATGCATTCACAAGCCCAAGCATTTGCACAATCAACTCGTAGCAATATCTGCTAACATACGTTAAATGAAAAAATGGGGATAACGATCAGTATTCAACTTAATATGCCATTTAAACGATGTAAATCAGGAGCATAGTAAACAAGGATCTCTGAGACATCAGAAGTAGGATCAGGATCCATGGAGGAGTGAGCATCCCCTGCCGACAGTTTACACCCGTCATGTGCTCAGTCATGATTGAAAAGAACGGGAAAATCCTTAGACATTCCAGTGTGTGTAAATAAAGGTATAACAATAAGTTTGAAAAACGCCAGTCAGCTATTGGCATCATGAAAGAATGTATTTGCTGACTAGGTCATTTGTATCGAGCTTAGAAATTACGAAATTACTTTAAACCAGATTGTTGATATTATTGTTTCATCAACTTCTTCTTCAATGATTTCATCTCGTTTTACAAATTGTTCATTCGTAGAGCATGCTCTTGCGTTTCGAGTCAGTTGAGAGATATAAACCCAGTATGTCGGTAAAAATGGTATATTGCTACACAAGTAAGAGAAATTTGAAAGTTAAAGTCATCAACTTTATCATAAATATTAGTTGTTAGTTTACCAATAACGTCCTTTTCTAGTATAATATCCAATTACGTAACAGATGTGTCAGAATCTATTGTATTTTAGTTTTTAACTCACCTTACATATATCCTTCCGAAATATGAATGGAAATAACAACAGGTATTGTTCATGATAATAACATACAATATTTGGTACAGTAACATACAATATTTGGTACAGTTTACACTTTAAAGCATGTTTTTTGAAATTTATGGAACATCGACCTATCACCTATATCTGTCAATAGCCTGTCTCGTTTTAACAATAAGGGTACTCGGAACATGCTCTTAAGGATGTACAACACACCTACCCCAAAAAATTCCTGTCGTTTAATTTTCGTTATTTTTGTATATTTAGTACATGACTATATCTACTGCATGTATGCATATTTTGGACAAAATCGTTCGAGTGGTTTTTGGACAGGAACTTCCGAAAGTTACCCCCCTTTAGTTGTTTACAAGGAGAGAAAATTTTTAATCAATGAACTACTTAAACCTTGATTTTCAAAAAAACCAGGTTAGATATAAATGTCAATTTTCATTGGCTTATTCCTTTAACCATTTAACACAAAAACATAGTCATCTTTTTGATATACATATCATCAAAACAATTTTTAAAGACCTTAAACTGAAAAACTATGAATTTTCTAAGCCTTGAAAATTGCGTATTTTTCAAATTCAATTTTTTTTTTGTGAAAAAACCTGTCGTTTAATTTTGGTAAAAAACTTTCTTTAGGTAGCTGGTAGTAAAAATAATCTTCACAATTTTTTGTATAATTTTTGTACGACCAGTTTTGATTTAATAGCGGAAATTTACCCCCTCCCCCTTTCTCAATAAATCACGTTCCCGCGCGTCTTTCAGACGGGGGTCAATCACTTTGTTATATGAATCTACAAATACACATTTTAAAAAATTAAATTGGAATATTGCTTTTGCTTGAAAAATATATTAACTTACAAATTTAAAAGTTCTCATATGTAAAGCGTATTTAAATGTAGATTTTTAGGCAATTTTTGAATACCTCTATCACTACACCCCTTCCTTTTTTGCGTTGCAGACCATTAGCGTTTGACGAAAAGTCGTTCTGATATACTGGTATTTCGTCAAGAATCCCGGTATGCATTAATTTTTAAATTCATGAATGCAGAATAAATATTGACTACTCTTTTTATATGTATCAGGAAAAAATTACTGAAAGATTTTAGTGTTTAGTCCATATACGTATGCGTTTTGCATTCCATATCACATCATACATGAAACCTGGATACGAATTCAAGTTTTGTTGAACTTGAATATGTTGATTTTTAATTTTATTTCTTTAATTTTATTCATTAAAAAATTGTATATGTTCAACTCTCCTGTGATATAAATGGAATAATTGTAATTTCTTTCATGTCATTATTTTCAAACGAGACAGTATGTGGCCATGGGGATACATCGACATTTGCATTAGATGTACACCCCTCATGATATTATACGCATTCTTTCAATGTCGTGTCGCTTCTAAAGTTAAAATGAAAATTCCGTATTCGTCCACATTAACTTCAAAATGTCAAACATTAAACTCTTCATCTATTTCAATTTATATCAAATCGCACATTGATATTTTTTAAAATCTTATAGGCTACGTTTTGTTTTGATTCGAGGAAATGCGAACCGACATTGTTGACAGAAAGTCAAAGTTACGATTAGCTGCAATAGGATATTCATAATGATAAATGCAGATAACTTTAGTACAAGTGAACAATTCTTTTCAATTCTATACTTACATTGTGTATATGAGGTCTATAGTATTCAATTCTCGGATTTATCAGGTCTTGCTGTAAATGTATCTGATTCTGTGGAAAACCGTGAATAAAGGGAGGAAAATAAACATCTCCTACATTTTCAGAGTTGTTCCTCTTTGATCAGTAAGGGTCTGAGAAAAACATCGATTTTACATTGTAAAAAGTTTTTTTGTTTATTTATTGTTGTTTTTATAGAAAAACAATATTTATATCGTGTATGTACAAATTGTAATGAAGACCATTAATCGGAATATTATATAGCCAATTGTACACAATGAGAATTTCGGCAATGTAAAATATAATTTTCTGAATAAAAAAAAAATGCTGCGCTTTGATCAAAAATACAATTTATTGTATATGAAATGAAATGAAATAAACATTAAGGGTTGGTATTTTATGTCTTGCTTTTTACGGAGTTTAATCGGGTTAATTAAAAAAAAAAAACTTTTGGATTGAGTATGGTACGCACAATCACAGCCAAGCCCCATATGGCAATATTTTCTTTCATGATTGACATACATCGGGATCGTTTTACTCGTCGTTTTGACGCTTTATTTTTGACGTTAAATTTGACGTAACGTCAAACGTTCAATTGAAATCGCAAGAGTTATCTCCCCCAGTGTGTTGTACGTCTTTAAGGTCAAGATCTAGTAAATAACTTGAGACTAATTTTTTGGTGCTAGATCCATTATGACGTCATAATCAATTTCAACTTTCTTTTTCCCGTACTTTATGGCTTTAGCAAAATTACGTAGAAAATAGGGTATTTTCATGTCATTCAATTTGAAATCATATGTAAAGTAAACCGGACACCTATATCAGATTTGATATTGTTATAAAGAAGAGGCCATGAACATACTAATTACCGTTTTCCGAGACAATGAAGGCAATCTGGATACAGTTCCTTTGCCGAATACTAAAAAAACTCCCGTATTCATGACTGATTTTCTTAATTTTTCATTGAAAATGACAGTTTAAAATACATATTTTCATCTTGTTAACCTACAAATTATGCCCCGAAACACCTTATTTGACCAAGCTAAAGTTGTAAAGCATCAATAAAGGAATTTATTTATAAAGTTTGATAAATCTGTAGGCATCTTTCATTTAGTAGATTATCGAATACGTTGAGAGATGTACACATAGGGAAAGTTTTTGATAGAAAATTCATCACCTTTATCAACAATTTACTTGTTGCTGTCATTTGCCTTTACCGTATCTTGTCAGTAAAACATCCAAATGTGAAAAAGATCCGGCAGATTCTGTTGTTACTTTTTATTTCATATTCACTGTGTGATATATTGAATGAACATGTAATAAAATCAAAGTAACTACTGTTAATTGATACTAGTAATACATGTCGATATAGCTTTATGTCAATTTTAAGGCTGCGGAAAATGTTTTCCTCTTCTCATGTTGAGGTTTTTTTTTATACCTTATGTTTCAAAGCAGTATGAATACTGATCAAGTTTATTGATCTAAAGATATTAGAGCTATTCATTTTTTTCATATATTCATATCAGAGTGACAATTTCTATCAGTTTTAGAAGGATTTACATAATAATTTATGAATGTTTTAACATTCACTGACCATCTAAACACACAAAGTAAATACAGTACTAGTCTTTGAAGCAGTTGTCATTGATTGAAATTTCCTCACCAATTACTGCGACTCATGTCCTGTTTAATAAGAATTCATGTCTTTTGGCGCCGCCAGGGATAAGGGATAATTGTTTCTATATGGCTTGTCCGTTGTACCATTTTAATTACTAGTATTAAACAGTATCCATGTACTAGTATATTATAATTTATATACATGTATGTATTAAAATAGCATGTCTTTATCTAAATGATGATTATTTTCATGAATTGATTTTCCTACATAATACTTTAATGCTTTCATAATTTTATAAAGGGCGATGTTTAAGTTCATTGATTACAAGCTAGGCAACAAATAAGTCCGAATTACATTCGTCATATTCTTAAGCTTAGAACATTTAAGAAGATACCATAGAAGTACTCCGAAGAAAAGAATTTAAAATTTATAATAGTAACTCTCTCAACCTGAGTTTCTGTAGCCCTTTTCACAAAAAAAATCTTACCATATATGTTTATCATCTTAAGTGAAAACTTACGATAAAAGTCTTTTTTCACAAAATTTCTTTAGAAAGTCGTTAATGCAAAAATGTCGTAAGTTTACGAGAGCCCTTAATCTCTCTTAACGAGGCCCGATCTACTTGATCTGACAATCAAGTGTTTCATTATGTCTACTTTTTTCAGTGATATTTATTGAATCTGTTTCCATTAAATCGACTTCATTGATATTTTTGAAAAAAGTTATACAGGTTGTTTAAATCGTCTGTACATGTGATATTTTTTTTTGGCTATTTAATATTTTCCAGTATTCCTTCGTGTTGTTTGTTCGCAATTTTTTAATTTCCCGAGATACATCTTGTCACAATTGTGTGTAGTCATTTATTAATAAATCCATTACTTTTTTATACTCGTTGCTAGCTAGTTTTAGATTCTCTGTGGGTTCTTGGGTTTTAATTCTATTATGCATACTTTTAGCTAAGTGACATTTTTTTCTCGCCGTTCTACAATAACGATTGAACCAAGATTTATCGGGTTTTTTCTTTGCATTTTGAATTTCATGTTAAATCCCAAAGGATTCTTTGGCTGCGCTTAAAAACACACTGCAGACTTTTGACATTATATTATTTAAATGCTCTTTTCCAGCCCATTTTCCAAATCCATTAGATCCCCAAGTTGTTCTTCAATTTTCATACTTGTAGATTTTTAGCGGTCTAAACTACACCCCTACTAACGTTATTGTGATTTGAATTAAAGTCACGTGGTTTAGGTTGACCAATTCAAGGGTTAATGGGTAGAACCAGTTTTCAAAATAAAATTGACAATAAACAGGAAAATGCTATATAGCCTGTCTCTTTTGGAAACATGTCCTGTAAAAAAATGTGTTTCAAGATCTTTCTGAAGGACTTTAATATTTCAGTAGAAAAAGGATGGGAACAAATATACTTTATCTTTTCAATTGCTTTTTGTGATAATTTAAGGCAAAAATTGAAGCTCTCTAGAGACAATTTCCCCAAAATAGCACGATACCATGGTAGAAAAAATGTGTTTACAATATCATTTACACTGAAAAACCTTTGTATGCCTTATATGGTTATTGGTATCAAAACACACGGCAGATCTTACCACACACCAACTGACCAACCGTTTCAAATGAATAGCAACGTTTACGCTTTCTATACACTTTTTTTTATTATTTTAGTTTGAACACGTGTTTCAATGCAATTAATGATCTAAATAAAATGGATCACATAAAGTGTTCATATGAAAAATACAAAGATTAAAATCTATGAAAGATGTCACCTGTATTTTTAATATGTTGTTAACTAGAAAATATGTATAATAAAATGTAGTGTGTGTAAAGTTGAGAACACCAGAACTTCAAAGATAAGGAAACCGAGCAGCATCTCCTAGCATTAAAACGGAAAATACTCGCGATAACACGTGTTTTAGCAAGGGAATCCTCCTGACAATTGTATTCACCGATAGTACAACAATGGAATCAATACAGACTTTAATCGCCTTGAATAGTATGACTTAGAAAAACCTAGAATTTAATGTTAATTCAATAAATGAATTGCTTTTCATTGTTAGCATGGAAATAATAGGACATAAAGAAACAATTGAAATTGCTGTACGAAATGGGTGGGAAAATGTTCTTTGTGCCTTTCCTTTCGTCATTATATTTGTGCTTTTTTCATTTGTAAAATTCCTATAGTAACCGCAGTAACCCATAATGCAATTCTCATTCACCTGATTAGTCAGTTAAAGCCATGTTTGTGTCTTTGCTTAGCTGACGCCAAGAAATATAGTCCCGGTTCCAAATACATGTACATTTGTCCAAAAAAAAATTAATGCATGAATGCAGAAAAATAATATAATTGAGATTATATATACTTATTGAAGTTGAATGAATTCAAATGAAATTGAAGTACATTTCTACAGATATTATAGGGTGGTAAAAATTGAAACGTTAAATATCTTTCTTAGATGAACCTATTGAAGAGAAGATATGTTCAATTCTGAATGAATTTTATTTGGGGGTTAAAGGTCATAGCGAGATCGAAGCAAGGTGATATTTTGTCTACATATTTCAGTCACGGTGCAACTTGTTTTGGAATATTTCTAAGTTAATTACGATGGAAAAGATAAAATGATAAACGTCAGTAATATAAGATTCCACGGCTTATGAATATTTTGAAATTCAAGAAGAAAGTACCGCCAGCGATTGAGTGGACAATTTCTTTTTTATTCTTTTATAGGAATTTTCCCAAGGATAAGACCAATTTTCCAGTAAATTTCAATATTCGCTTAAACATGTCGCATTGGAATACTTACCCAAAAAATAATTAGCTAAAAACACAGCATTTAACTTTTTGACACCTCGAAATTCTTTTTGGAATTTGTTATGTAATACTAATCTGCTATACAGGCGAATACCATCGCTTTTGACTGACGATGGAAAAGATAAAATGATAAACAATGTGAATGTTTTGAAATCTCTGGATGTACAATAAGTCTATCAAATATAACTTTTTGGAACTTATGAAACAGGCGATACCATCGCTTTTGATATCAAATATCTTTGGAACTTATGAAATAGTAAGATTAGTTTCTGCTGCGATCATTGTTCTTTCACTATATACTGATATTTCCTGAACTAGACTGTTAAACATGAATGTAAACATTCAAATGTTGGAGCGAAGTGAACTGATTCCAGACCAAACAACTTCTAGGTCATTGCGTGTCACAAAATTGCAATATGGTGGCCCGTTTGAGTATAATAAATGCACTTTTACTCGAAATTTATTCGTCTCAAAAATAAATTTAAGTAATAACAAAAATGTTCAAAAGTTTTGAGGGAAATGAACTTTTAGTTGGCACGTGGTCATAATTACCGAGAAGCCCTTCGGGCTTCAAAGGATTTGATTACGTGACCAATTAAAATTTAAGATTCATTTCCCAGAGAACTTTTTAACATTGTTGTTTAATTCTTAAGTATACATGCAAAAGCATTTTCTCAAGTCAATAATTTCTCAAAGGTCACATGCATGTTTCAGGAAAATCCAAGCCTGCAACAATTACTGTACATAAAGTGACAAACTTGTGTGACAGGAAAGGAAGAAAATGTATGGCTGGACCGAGAATCTAACTGGAGACCCCTGTATCACTATTCAGGTGCTCTATTGACTTAAACTCATGTATCGGTAAATGCTTGTTGATAGACATACAAAAACATATATATTGTGAATTGAATTAAAAACTGAATAACCAAAAATTATAAAATGTAAAGATTTCTTCTAACTTGAATGAAACTGTTTCAACTGAAGCACCAAACAATTATTATGATAATTTGTATAGTAAAATATAAAGATAGTGTAGACAATATGATATGGTCATTACGTACATACATGCTTAAACTTGCTATCAACTTGATATACTTTGGGGAAAACTTGTAAAAGTCTCTAGTGCATAATTTGCCATACTCAGTGATGCTGACGGGGAATAAGGCACCAAAAGGACTATGGGAGCTTTTGGGGAGCATCTGTTAAGGTTCCCGTTACAATTAGCACTAGTTTTTATTTCCTTTTCTTAATGTAACAGTTCTTATGTAAAAAACATGATCCTTTGCTATTCAAGTGTTACAAATGTATCTGCAGTGTTAAAAAAATGTTGGATTTATATCAATAAGGCAATTAGAACAAAACTGGATTAAAACTGTGGTATTAAAAGAAGATGTTAAAAAAATGTACTTTAATACTTGATATCGCGATGACATAAATTAGCAGAACTCTTTCCCGGTGGAATTCTGTTGGATGGGCGTAAATGTGCTATTGAATTCCATGCAAGATCGATTCAAGATTGATTCATTGTAGAACTTAAAAGGAGAGATAAGTGAAAAATCCTGGTGGAGTACCTTGCTAAACAATCGCTGAACCAGCCTAATCAATTTTTGTGAGGAGTCAATCCTTAAGTGTTCCATTTTACGATACTTTTAACTAAGTGGACTCTTCTTTTTAAATTTTCACTGAAGATCGTCGCATTTTTAAGCTGATTAATATTCTAAACCTTCCTTCTCTCACAATCTACTATTTGGAGTTCAATCCTAGGCAATACATTGTACTTTCGGCAAAAAATCATTCGGATCATTTGATTGTCGTTACTGTTAACAATCCCCCAGAAACCTTGCGAGATTGAGAGCTTTCTTGACTCCCCCACAAAAGAGCAGTAGTAAGTTAGATAGCTGCAAGATACTCGCGATATTACGTATTACACATATAATAGTTATGTTGCAAGTTGTATATGTATTGATCTGTCACTGACAGTTACATGAAGTGTTTTTTCCACAAAATCTTTATCCTTTGGCTTTACCTTTTGGACAATTGGTGCAACGTCTTTGTATTTCACATGTTTATTCCTTTTTTAAACCTATGATCGTGGTCTTAGAGTGTGACCTACATTGAGGAAATAAAAAAACAATCTTTAAGTTTGTTTAATTAGACATTTCATTAATCCAAACAATGTCCTTTATCCTTGGGAGCAAAAGTGTCCAGATTAATTAGGCCGATGCATTGACAATTTGATGAATTAATTATATTTTTAAAAATGTATTGCTACAGTATAATTTGGCAGAAATGTCTTATATTCATAATATAGACATAGTCATACTATGTTTGCAGTGTTAGAAAGAAGTACAGCTCAACGCACTTTCTAATCTCACATGGTTTTTCGCACAAATCAAGGTCACATTCTTTTTGTAATAAAACGAAAATTATTGGCCATACGAGCCAATGCCCTAATATATTTTTAATATCTCATGTTAAAGGTACATTTTCTTTAAATTCATCATCGAAAAGTTTAAAAGTCGACATTTAAATGGGACTTCATTAATAATTTTTTTGATGTTACATCTGTATGATTTCACCATAGGTATATACGAATTAAAATTATCAAGCTTTCTTTAAAACGATTTAGAGAAAATTTTCAAAAATTTTCAAAATTGTCATCTTAATAATGAGGATTTTTCAAAGTACTTTGCGCATTTTCCATACCCGTCGTGGTTTTGTTGAAATGTAGCGCCGAAAAGTGACAATGGTGCATAAAGAAATCATGTCAAAAGATAAGATAAAAAAATATTTTTTCACCTTTTAAAATTGTGATTGTTACCATTGCAAAGAAAATTGTTTTACATTTACGGTCTGAAACTTTAGAAAGTGGGATGAACCTTTGATGATGCTACCTTAAAAAAAGAAATCCTAAAAAATACCAGCTTTTTAACATAAAAAGGAAATGAGAAATACTATTTTCAACTTAGGCTTTCTAGAGTCGTGTTTTTGTACAAAAATACAAAAGTGACACGATTTTCAAAGTCTTTGAATCAAATTTTAATAAATGTAATGCAACGAGATGCTTTAAAACGAAAGGGTACATAGCAGACGGATGAATTTAACGAGAAAAAACAAAAACCATTTTAGCCAGTCATTAGCAAAGTGTATGTAAAAATCATATCAATTATAATGTGTAAATTATGTTTTAAGTTAGTTAAAACAAACCTTAAAAGTAAGTTAGAAATCACTTTTAAAATATATCTTGTTGCCTTGTTACCCAATTTTGCATATTAATAATGTGACCTTAATTTGTGCGAAAAAAAAAACATGTGAGCTTAGAAAGTGCACTGAGCTGTACATTTAATACAAGTCATGTATTTTAGTTCTTTTAATTTAATATTAAGGAGTAAAATATACCTCTGAGAAGAGAGATACTAGTAATTTTCTGAAGACAATTCACCATGAAATGCAATGAATTGTCATGTCAGATTTCATAGACTTCATTGAAAAGGACCATTTTATAGTCAAATTTATCCTATCTGTTCTGTTGTTCAGATGGGGATTTCTAGTTTTTATTGCCCATATTTTCATTAATAATTTATTTATAATAGTGTACCTAAAACATTATATTCAGTTCCATTGAACGGTGTAAGTTGAGATATTTCTATCTCTTTATGTTATCAGTTAATTGTTACAGAAATATCAAAATGCAGATTTGTGTATTCACATTCATTTAGTAGTTTACTTCAATAACAAGGGCCTTGAATCGCTCTTCTGATAATATGTAGAATCTCTCACTTCTATTTGAAGCCTCTAACTCCAAGTTTATAAGACCCAAGAGGCATCAACTGACAAAATTTGATGATTCTTAGCCAGTTAGGACTGAGGATATTTTACTATATCTCTAAAATACCATAAGTAGGTCACAGTGAACTACTTTTAGATTGAAATTTTCTGAGAAATCAAGATGCGTTTATTGACAAAGATTGATAATTCTGAGCCAACAAGTACCTGAGCCATTCAAAAAGTACGTCACCATGACCTACTTTTTGATCGACAGACTCTGAAAACTCAAGATGCATCAAAAGACAAAGTTTTGATGATTCAGATCCAATAATTACCCGAGATACTTAAGTATATTCGTAAAATGCCACATGTAGGTCGCCGTGACCTACTTTATGAATGACATTCTATGATACTTTTTGGTCGACAATCTCCGAAAACCCAAGATGCATCAACTGACAAAGTTTGATCCAATAAGAACCTGAGATATTCAAAAGTAGGTTAAAGTGACCTAATTTTTGGTCGACATTCTCCAAACAGCCAGGATTCATTAACTGACAAAGTTTGACAATTCTAAGCCAATAAGAATCTGAGATATTCAGAAGAAGGTCAATGTGACTTCCTTTTTGGTCGACATTCTCTGAAATATCAAAATGCATTAACTGACAATGTTTGATGATTATACGCCAATAAGTACCCGAGATAATGAAATATTGCCATAAATTGTCATAAGTATGTCACGAAGACATACGCTTTGGACGATGTTCTCCGAAAACTTTAGATACAAAATTTGATGAATCTAAGCCAATACGAACCTGAGATGTTCAAAAGTAGGTCAATGTGACCTACTTTTTAGTCGACGTTCTCCAAAAACCCAAAATGCCTTAAATTACAAAGTTTTACAATTCAATGCTAATAAGAAAATAAGATACTTTGATATAGCCATGAGATCTCAAAAGTGGGTCATGGTGATTCACTTCATTAGTCGACGTTTTAAAAAATCCAAGATGCATCAACTAACAAAGTTTGATGATTGTAAGCCAATAAGTACCTGAGATATTTAAAAGAATGTCATCGTGACCTACTTTATGGTCGACATTCTCCGAAAACCCAAGATGCCTAAACTGACAAATTTAACATTTCTAGGCCAATAAGTTACTAAGATACTTAAATATAGCCATAAAATGTCGAAAAGTAGGTCACAGTAACCTATTTTTGGTCGACCTTCTCTTCTCCGAAAACATTAGATGCATCAACTGACAAAGTTTGATCTTTCTAAGCCAATAAGCACCTGAGATACTTAAATATAACTAGAAACATCAAAAGTGGGTCACCGTGAACTATTTTTTGGTCAATGTTTTTTAAAGACCCAAGATGTTTCAACGGACAAAGTTTGATGATCATAGGTCTGAAAATATTCAAAGTATGCCTTTGCAAACAATTTGAAAACAATTGCCTGCAAAATTTAAAAAGTAGTGACTTACTTTTGAAGTAACATGATGTGAAGTCCTAAAATGCATCATCTTACAAGACTTGATGATCTTAGTCTCTATAGTAAGCAAAATATAAACGTTTTTATTAAATGTAATTTTTTGTAAACTTTGAAGTAACCTTGAGACCACACCCTTTACCTCATAATTATCAACATATTTTTATCTTTGTATGTAAGTTTGGTGAAAATCTGCCAGGTGGTTCTGGAGAAGAGGATTTTTTTTAGCAACCTGTACTTTTGGTTTTATTTTCCTGATCATCTCCCTTTGTTTAAGGGTCCAAACCCTATTTTAGAAATTTTGCAAATCCTAGAAATGATAGTCTTGGAGAAAATGATGCCCTGTGACAAATTTGACAATGATTGACCAATGTGTTCTTGAGATATGGTCCATATTCTAAAAAGCTTATGCATACCGCACTCCGCACAAATGGCCATAGCATTAGCTCTTTCAGCCTTTGGCTCTGAAGAGCTTAAAATATTTCCAAGGGCGATAATGAAAAGATAATTTTTGTTGATGGATGCGTTTTATTTTACAAGCACAGAAAACAATTTGATATTCTAATTTAAAAAAGCAACGCTTCAGTATGTTCTCTAATGAGAATAAGATAGGTATGAGAGTAAATTTATTTTTATATATATACAGCTGTACCTCATATTTCATATTTAATTGTGAGTTAAAAATAATTGATCTTTCTATTTACCATATCTCCTTTTGGCAGTGCTTTTTCTGAAATGAACAAATTATTTTTAATGTTAAATATCCCTTTGCTCTAAATTTCACCAATTTATTTTTTTAATTCCAAACATTTATTTTCATCAACAACAATAGCATTATATTCAAATGAAAAATGGTTTGAAATATGAAGCGTTGCTTAATTTTTCAGAAATAAATAATATGTCAAATCATGATTCGAAGAAAATTTGATATGGTAAATAGAAAGATCAATTATTTTTATCGCATTTATCACCATATTTTGATAAATGCATTTAATACCAGTGCAAGGGCGATAACTCGTGCGTTCTAATTGTAGTAGTTAAACATTATCGAGACTATGGGTTTTAAATAGATGACGTAAAATTATCAAGCACCTTATGATGCTGATTGTCATAATCTACCGAAAAAGCTAGAAGGGTAGACATGTTGCAAAATTTCATGTCATAACACTATCACAAATATCCGCTGCCATCGGGTCGTAATGTCACACAATCCAAGGAAGATGGGGAAAGAACAATTTAGACTGTGACATCAAATCGTATAAGGATACCAAGTGAAAGGATGGCCGAGATAGCAGCCAATAGGAGGGTATGAGGATGACACACACGCCGCTCCGGTCTAGTTGGGTCGGGTCTGGAGATCGAGCAACCGAAATTGGGAGTAGTGCAGGCTGTTCTGCAGGATTGGGATCACTGATTTACCCAGTCATCCATAGCTAAAAGGAGCACCAGTGGCAAATTTCATGGGGTGAGGTTAAATATATATCATGGATATGTATACATGCATTAAGGATAAATAACACAAACAAACTTTTTTCAGAAATCAGCATTATTTTTCATAGAT
This sequence comes from Saccostrea cuccullata, assembly GCF_032062105.1. Taxonomy (NCBI): domain Eukaryota; kingdom Metazoa; phylum Mollusca; class Bivalvia; order Ostreida; family Ostreidae; genus Saccostrea; species Saccostrea cuccullata. Next base: position 45,356 of record NW_026926402.1, read on the forward strand.
TTACATTTAAATTGACATCCTGAATAATGTTTACCACGTAGAGTGAGAATTATATAAGATTTTGTCATAAGGTTACGTTAAAAAATTGTGCAAAATTTTGTATGGAATTATATAGAAAGCAAAACAAAATCTCATATCTAAGCACCAAGGAAAACCTACGATTTCTTTATATTTTAGGGATTTATTATTTATGTCATTTCAAATCAAAATCAGTCAAAAAATATATATCAACGCGCACATCAACTTTTTGTTTGTGGTAAGTACCCTTAATTAATTTTATTATTTTGACACAACAATTAAAATAAATAAATAAATAAAGGAGTAATTATTACTCGAGTATACGGAATGTCGGTGTTTACGTGGCTTGGGTCTCTGGATTTGGGTTGGGGTGCGTGTTGGTGGCTTGCTGTGCGGCCATGATGATAATGTGTGTACATACGTAATGATAATCGAGAGTACCTCGCAGTTATCTTCCTTACTACTGCTCTTTTGTGGGGGAGTCGAGAAATTCCTGGGGCATGGCATTGTTTACAGTAGTGACAATCGAATGATTCGAACAATAAATATTCAATAGTGACAGTCTTCAGCCAAAAGTATAAGGTACTCACAAGAAATGAACCTCGGATTCTAGATTGTCAAATAATAAATAAATTAGCAAAAGAAAACAAAAACAAAAAACAAAAAAAAAAAAACAAAAAATAATAATAATTGGAGTACAGTGTATTTCACTAGCTATGTAAAGTGACTATTTTCAGTGGAAATTGAATGAGAAGAGTCCGCTTCGTTAAATATAGGAGATGAAACATTCGAGCATAAGCTCATCTTAAGAGAATGTTTATCAAGATATGTAACAAGTTCCCTTTCTTATCTTTCCATATAAATTCGCAATTATCCTTTTCATATACAAACACTATTAATTATTCATACTAGTATGCGTTAATTTTTTGGTTGATGGAAATACTTCGGATCACGCCGGATCGGAACTAGGAGCAGTAGTTCAATAAATAAATAAATTGTCAATGGGCGAGGATTGAGTTTGAGTTATATGGGTAATGTTACTATCACCATGGTTACAATACGAATAATTATCTTTACGATCATTTCATGGGAAATTAGATAATGTTGCATTTACAGCTTATGCCAAAAGGGCATTGATACCCGGATAACCCCCCTCCTCAGCATGGTTCTCTCTCTGACTGGTAGAAGTTATGACCACTATCACCTGAAATTGTCATGAGTATAAGCCTTGTGCCAAAGGGAGTAATTTCACTTATAAATAATTGACTTTTACAATTTAGATGTAAGTCCCTGACCTGGATACATGCACGGTGAAATGAAGTAAAGTAGACGAAGCAGTATTTATTAATCGCCTATGGTGCCTGGGTATATCTATAATGCATTCTGTTTGTTGTATATTATCCCCCCTCCCCTTCAGTTTCTCTTTATCAAACCCTTGCCAGGTCGGACAAAGTTTGAAAAAATTATTCAAAATGTAATTGATTACATACATGAAAATATTTTTTTTTATTTTACAGGAAAATTGGGAGACACTATTTATAAGCATGTGCTAGATATTTTTCATTAGGTTTGTGTTGAACGTGGCATACAGGTATCTAAATATAAGACAGCGGAACTTGCATCAGGTTTGACTCTAAGGGATAGTATGGAGACTAGCTATGCTTATGTGTTTATCTCAAGATGCATTAACTGAGCTATATAATAATCCCAAAAATAGGTGTCTAGAATGCCTAACACCAATTAAGTAAGACAAATGAGATTAAAAAAAAAAGTTATATTCAATATGGATCATTTTCTTAGGGAAAGCACATGATTTTTACACCAGGTATGTGTTATATAAGGATTGAAGAAAATATAAGAACTGAATACCGTAAAAGTATATAAATAACATGTCAAGCATTTCCCCCACATGCCAGGATACCTGTAAATGTAATTTACAATTCTAAATTGCACATATAACTTAGAGTTTTTCATTTTCATTTTCTGAAAACATATCTTGAAATTGGATAATTATGGAACGCCAATACTGCCTTATAGCATACAACTTTGCATTTATTATGTCATTTTATCATTACGTGATGTGAACATATCTTTACGTTATGTCAATTTTTTATGAGATTATGTAAAAATATCTTTACATCATGTCAATGCTGATTACATGAAGTAAATACATCCTTTCATTATGTCAGCACTTCATAACTTGAAGTCGAAAATTCATTATGTGAAGTGATAATGTGTTTACATTGTGTTAAATCTTGATTACGTGAAATGAATGTTTCTTTACATCATTTCATTTCTTTAATATGTGAGGTCAAAATTGCATTACGTCAAGTGAATTGTGTTTTATAATTAAACTTATCATTACATGAAGTCAAATATCCATTCCTTTTTGAGAGTGTATATTTCTATTATATCAAAGCATTATTACATGATGTGGGTTTATCTTTATTTTACGGCGAGAGCATCATGATGTGAGGTGAACACATCTCGCCTTTATGTCAGTGCTTTATTACGTGGTGTAAAAAGTGTATGACATTATGTGAACATATCTTTATATTATATCAACACTTTATCACATTATGTCAAAACTCAATTCCGTGATGTGGATATATAATTACGTTATGTCAACTCTTTCTTATGTGATCTTAAAATATCTTTATATTGTGTTAACTCTTTATCATGTTGATTCCAAAAGTGCATTACCTGACGTAACAATACATTTACATTATCTCAAAGCTGTATATCTGGTATAAAATGAATGTTGACGACCGTGTTTTTAAGAGGGGGGGGCTTATTGATTAGGAAGAATTACAGGCAGAAAATATCAGCCCCCCCCCTTTATTCCCCAGACATAACTTTACAATAGAAAATGTAATGTTCATTGAAAGTACAGCCCCGCCCCACTTTTTGTTGAAGTATAGTCCACTGAGGGTAATGTAGTATATGTAGTATATTATGGTTTATACAAAAAAATTAGTGCAGAAAAGGTGCAATTTACGGCGCAATATTTTTTGCGCTCTTTTTGGGGAGAATTTCTCCACTTTCTAGCATTGGTCAATCAACTACCTTTCACTCCCTAATTCTAGAAACATTCTGTACCCAATATGTGTAGTTTATCTACCTCCCAAATTGGATTTTGCTCTACCGGCAATTGGAATTGAATTTTCAGTAATCTAATATAATTTTTTTTATCACTTGTAGAGACGACTTCTCGAGTTTTTTTGAAAGGTAGTTGATTGAATATTTTTTTTTTGCTGTAAACCCCTTCCCCCCTCTGTAGCGTTATGGTCAAAGACAAATATATTTAACGAAAAAGATGATACGTCGAAAAAGATGATACGTCACTGGAATTAGTAATTTTCTCAACCATTCCAGGGCCAGAATTCTATTTCAAAAATCTACCAATCCCTCATCTAAATCAATTGAATATGCCTTAGTAAGCATGCCTGGACACATATCAGTAGCGGATATGAGAATCTTGAACGAAAAAAAATTGTCCAAGCCTGAAAGGGGACGGTTTATAATTGGAGACCAAGGGGGAAAGCGGAGAAGCTCTCAGGCTTTATAGTTTTATAAAAAAAAAGTTTTCATCTTAATTCAGCTAGACTTAATGTGAAACTAATGTTATGTCCTACAAAGTAAAACCAATAGATTTATTAATTTTATGTACATGTAGATTTTGGTCACTAAAGATGGTAGGGCGGGATTTCCCCCTCCCCCAACCCACCAGTGCACGTGTGTTATACGATGTGTTTACACTTTAAAAAAAAAAAGAAAAGTTCAAGACTGATAAAAAAAACTTATGACAATGTTCTTAGTAAGATCAGAAGTTTAAGACTTTTATCAAAAAAAACAAAAAAAACAAAAAAAAACAAACAAACAAACAAACAATTCAAAATAAAAAGAAAAAAAAAAGTGCTGCACGAGTCATAATATTTGATTTATTTAATTATCAGATTAAAGTAAACGCCATTGAATAAAATTTCGACGTGACTTTAATTCACAGACGCAGTGTTAAGACTCTGCACGTTTCAAGATTGTCAATCCTTTGTCGCTTAATATTTTTATTTAAAGATGCCATTCCCAAATCGCTGAGATTTCTTCTTCGACAATTTTCTCTCCCGCCAATTTTAGTGCTTGCGGAACGCGGAAAATACGTTATGCTCATATAAAGGCCGAGGATACCCGTGTTCGCATAACGTAATAGTGAATCGACATAATGTAGTAGTTTGAGTTTATATCATAAAGAATTGACATAATGTAATAATAGGTTAACACAATGTAATTGTTGTTTAATTAAATGTCATGAACAGTAAACATAACGAAATGCAAGAATGTGTAAATGTCATAAAGTGTTGACATAATGGAAAGGAAGGTTGACACAATGCAAAAGTAGTGTGAGTAAATGTCATAAAGAGTTGATATAATGTAATGGAAGGTTGACACAATGCAGTAGTAGTGTGGGATTATATCATAAAGAATTGACACAGTATAATGGAAGGTTGACACAATGCAGTAGTAATGTGGGTTAATGTCATAAAGAATTGACACAATATAATGGAAGGTTGACACGACGCAATAGTAGTGTGAGTAAATGTCATAAAGAGTTGACATAATGTAAAAGAAAGTTCACACAATGCTATAGTAGTGTGAGTAAATGTCATAAAGAGTTGACATAATGAAATGGAGGGTTGACACAATGGAATAATAATAGTGTGTGTTAATGTCTTTAAGAATTGACATAATTGAACGGAAGGTTGACACAATGTAATAGTAGTGTGAGTAAATGTCATATAGAGTTGACTTTATGTAAAGGAAAGTTCACACAATGCAGTAGTAGTGTGAGTAAATGTCATAAAGAGTTGATATAATGTAATGGAAGGTTGACACAATGCAGTAGTCGTGTGGGTTAATGTCATAAAGAGTTGACATAATGTAATGGAAGGTTGACACAATAAAATAATAGTGGGAGTAAATGTCATTAAGAGTTGACATAATGAAACCGAAGGTTGACACAATGTAATAGTAGTATGATTGATTGATTGATTGTATATTGTTTAACGTCCCTCTTGAGAATTTTTCACTCATATGGAGACGTCACCGATGCTGGTGAAGGGCTTCAAATTTAGACCTATACTCGGTACTCAGGGCCATTGAGCAGTGAGGGTTCTTTATCGTGCCAACGCCTACCGTGACACGGGACCTACGTTTTTAAGGTCATATCCGAAAGACCCGTGACTTTCACTTCTAGTGCCGAGCGCTTGGCGAAGGAACAGTCACTACCTTTGTTTACGTCTTAGGTATGACGCGGCGCCGCGATCGAGAATCGAACCCGGGCCTCCCGATCACGAAGCGAACGCTCTACCACTAGGCTACCGTGACCGGTAAATAATAGTAGTATGAGTAACTGTCATATGGAGTTGACATTATGTAAAGGAAGGTTCACACAATGCAATAGTAGTGTGAGTAAATGTCATAAAGAGTTTACATAATGTAAAAGAAAGTTCACACAATGCTATAGTAGTGTGAGTAAATGTCATAAAGAGTTGACATAATGAAATGGAGGGTTGACACAATGGAATAATAATAGTGTGTGTTAATGTCTTTAAGAGTTGACATAATGGAACGGAAGGTTGACACAATGTAATAGTAGTGTGAGTAAATGTCATATAGATTTGACTTTATGTAAAGGAAAGTTCACACAATGCAGTAGTAGTGTGAGTAAATATCATAAAGAGTTGATATAATGTAATGGAAGGTTGACACAATGCAGTAGTCATGTGGGTTAATGTCATAAAGAGTTGACATTATGTAATGGAAGGTTGACACAATAAAATAATAGTGGGAGTAAATGTCATTAAGAGTTGACATAATGAAACCGAAGGTTGACACAATGTAATAGTAGTATGAGTAACTGTCATATGGAGTTGACATTATGTAAAGGAAGGTTCACACAATGCAATAGTAGTGTGAGTAAATGTCATAAAGAGTTGACATAATGTAAAAGAAAGTTCACACAATGCTATAGTAGTATGAGTTGATATCATGTAGAGTTCACATAATGTAATAGAAGGTTGATACGATGTAATAGGTGTGTGAATAAATGTCATAAAGAGTTGACATAATGAAATGGAAGGTTGACGCAGTGCTATTGTTGTGTTCTTCTATAAGGCCGTGACGGCGTTCCATAGATAATTTTTTTTCTTTCTATGACATGATTTCAGGTAACTCTAACGATACATGTAAGTTCAAGGAAATATCATAGGTACAATGTAAATACACATTACTTTTATAAGGAGTTAGCATTTTTTTTTTGGAGAATGTTCAATTAATTGCCGACTTTATAACCGAAGGATCTGACTGCCTTATTCATTTTAATAGTTTAAGAAGGTTAGGGGGTCATATAATATCATACTGTCAACTGTCATTTGGCAAGGAAAATCTCATAAATTTTAGTTTTAAAATTTGATCATTTTAGTGTATCTTTAGATGGAGCTCTTCTTCCAGACGAGATCAAAATAGTCAAAAATGGCCACAACCACCCCCCTTTTACACTTTTTCCAAAGAAGAGGTCATTGGCTTTCAATACATAACAGTTATTTACAGATATATATAATATATATATGTAGATATATACAGGTGGTATATATTGAGTTTTAGAGGATCGCCATATTATGTTCGAATAGATAAGAATGACACGTTTGGTATTTGATAAAATCAACATTTATACAAAATAGTATACATGTAGGTATCTATCTATCCATCTCTCGATTCTCGCCCTCAAATTTTGTATACTCTGAGTAGGGTGTGCAGCTGATTAAAAGATATAAAAGTACAGAAAAGTAAATTTCAATGCTTTGAAAAGGGAATTTATTAAATCATTAGTGAAGATAAAAAGTTTAGAAACAGTATTCACAGTTAAAATAAATAAAAACACTATAATATGATTAAGGTCTCGGGTGATACAGTTTGCTCACTTCCAGTGAAACGTTCAACATCTGGAGGCGAGAGGTACCTTTCATACTGACGAGCAATCGGTGTGCAAATAGTCAATTAATTTTGCTTAAGTAGGCTTTTGGTTAGAAACTTGTACTTAAGATCAATAATCTTACTATTTTAGTTAAGCTAAGGTTTTTAAGAGCTCATTAGTAGTTATATCAAATTACATTGCAGATTCTATTTTGACAGTGTCTTCATTTTGAGTTTTGGGATCCTCGTGCATCTCAGGTCAATAACAGAAACACAAGTTTCGATAATTTGTCCACACCTTTCAAGCAAAGTCACATCGGCATCATTAAGCTAATTGGATGAAAAAATTATTCAGAATTATAGTCTGAACTTGGTACAGCCATGGCATACATACCCCATTGCCTGACACCCGTGGCTAGTAAATGTAAGGGATGTGCAAGTGAATTGTACCAATCATTTGCCCGGGGAATAAAATCAATATGTAAGACAGATTAAAGCTGGGCATAGGGGCTTGCATGATCTACTCAGTATTTGTCCCCCCCCCCATTTTATATAAATACAGTACATTATGTATTATCATATGGTAGGGCAAGTCAAATTCAGGAAGAGCAAATGAATTTTGTCCATTACTTCCCTTTGACAAAATCTGCTTTTCATTTCTCGAACATGAACAAATTCTGTGTTAGATCACACTATTTTCAGCAGCAGCCTTATAAATAGGTCATTCCTGAACAAATTATCAAACTAAAGGCCAGTAGCAGGTATCCATAGATTGTGTGTAGTCTTTGATATTTGGATAGGGCATTCATAAGATACTGGGATATCCAACGTGAGACAATTTGTCCGTGAGGGAAAAACCCTCAATTTGATAAAAAGATTAAAAAAAAAAGGAATATAATTGATTCGAATTGCACTTGGATGGAACATGTACAGTACATGTTGGTTTCAATGACCCTTGAATCTCGCTTGGATCATTATGATTTCATAGTATAGAACTTTCCTTCAAGTTATTAGTCCAAATTCAATGAATTGGTCTCATAGAAGTTTATCTCAGGATACAAGGACGAGTCTTCATTACATGGGGACCCTAGCTTAAAAGTGTCTCTTATACATGTACATATATAAAATTTTATATTAAAAGGTCAGGTGGGTGAAATGCTGAATTAAAACTTCCATACATACACCAGATGCGTTATTGGCGGGTGAACTTGTATAGACAAGTTCATTTGGCGGAGTTCGGGGATTACCACGAATGATGATTTCTACCATGTCTGGCTCAAAACTCTGGGTAATCTATCCTCAGTACTGGGAAGATTTAGGGGTTACCTCAGCGGCACCTGAGGGACCGGCTTGATCCTTGTGGTACCAAGGGCAGGTTTTGGGGGACTAAGGTACCCAGCTACCCCTGGGTTGTTATCCCAATGTTGTTGTTGTATTCCAGGGGAGACAGGTACAGAGTGAGGACCTGGATCAGAACTTGAATTCATTCATTCCATGTGGCATTCACTCTTGTGGGTTCCAAGAGGTCTGTTCCCACCACAGTCACCTGTGAGTGCGCTATCGCGCCAGGTCAATAGGGAGGTAATCTCGGTAGGCAGGTAGTGATTCTCTGGATTCCGCCGGGGTATTTACATCTATGTATAGATTGTGACAAATACTTGCCACGAAATGTTATCATTGTTTTACAATAAATGTGATTAAAGTTAATTTTGTTTCTATTCATTGCATCTGGGATTAAAATCACAGTTAAATATGAAATATGAGGTACAGCTGTATATATAAAAATAAATATACTCTCATACCTATCTTATTCTCAGTACAGAACATACCGAAGCGTTGCTTTTTATATTAGAATAACAAATTGTTTTCAGTGCTTGTAAAAATATACGCATCCATCAACAAAAATTATCTTTCCACTTTCGCCCTTGGAAATATTTTAGCTCTTCTGAGCTAAAGGCTGAAAGAGCTAATGCTATGGCCATTTGTGCGGAGTGCGGTATGCGTAAGCTTTTTAGAATATGGGCCGTATCTCAAGAACACCTTTGGTCATTGTCAAATTTGTCACAGAGTATCCTTTGCCCAAAGACTATCATTTCTAGGGTTTGCAAAATTTCTAAAATAGGGTTTGGACCCTCAAACAAAGGGAGATGATCAGGAAAATAAAACCAAAAGTACAGGTTGCTAACAATTCTTTTTCTCCAGAATCATCTGGCAGATTTTCACCAAACTTACATACAAAGATAAAAATATGTTGATAATTATAAAATTTTCAAGGCATGGCCCTGGGGAAAAGGGTGTGGTCTCAAGGTTACTTCAAAATTGACCAAAATTTACATTTAATAAAAAAAAAACGTTTATATTTTGCTTACTATAAAGACTAGGATCATCAAGTCTTGTAAGATGATACATCTTAGGACTTCACATCATGTTATTTCAAAAGTAGTTTACGGTGAACTACTTTTTAAATTTTGCAGGCAATTGTTTTCAAATTGTTTGCAAAGCCATAATTTGAATATTTTCAGATCGATGATCATCAAACTTTGTCCGTTGAAACATCTTAGGTCTTTAAAACAACATTCACCAAAAATAGTTCACGGTGACCCACTTTTGACATTTCTAGCTATATTTAAGTATCTTATGTACTTATTGGCTTCGAAACATCAAACTTTGTCAGTTGATGCATCTTGAGTTTTCGGAGATTGTCGACCAAAAAGTATCAGAGAATGTCGTCCTAAAAGTAGGTCACGGTGACCTACATGTGGCATTTTACGAATATACTTAAGTATCTCGGTTAACTATTGGATTTGAATCATCAAAACTTTGTCTTCTGATGCATCTTGAGTTTTCAGAGACTGTTGATGAAAAAGTAGGTCATGCTGACGTACTTTTTGAATGGCTCAGGTACTTGTTGGCTTAGAATTATCAATCTTTGTCAATAAACGCATCTTGATTTCTCAGAAAATTTCAATCAAAAAATAGGTCACTGTGACCTACTTATGGTATTTTAGAAATATATTGAAATATCTTCAGTCCTAATTGGCTAAGAATCATCAAATTCTCTCAGTTGATGCCTCTTGGCTCTTATAAACGCAGAGTTAGAGGCTTGAAATAGAAGTGAGAGATTTTACAATTTATCAGAAGAGTGATTCAAGGCCCTTTTTATTGAAGTTAACTATTAAATGAATGTGAATAAACAATTCTGCATTTTGATATTTCTGTAACAATTAACTGATGACATTGAGAGATAGAAATATCTCAATTTCCTCCGTTTAAAGGAACTGAATATAATGTTTTAGGTACACTATTATAAATAAATTATTAATGAAAATATGGGCAATAAAAACTAGAAATCCACATCTGAAGAACAGAACAGATTGGATAAAGTTGACAATAAAATGGTCCTTTTGAATGAAATCTATGAAATCTGACATGACAATTCACTGCATTTCATGGTGAATTGTCTTCAGAAAATTACTACTGTCTCTCTTCTCAGAGGTATATTTTACTCCTTAATATTATACGAAATAAAATACATGTACTAAATGTACAGCTCAGCGCACTGTCTAACCTCACATGTTTTTTTCGCACAAATTAGGGTCACATTGTTATTATGCAAAATTGTGTAACAAGGCAACAAGATATATTTTAAAAGTGATTTCTAACTTACTTTTAAGGGTTTTTTTAACTAACTAAAAACATAATTTACATATTATTATTGATATGATTTTGACATACTCTTGGCTAATGGCTAGCTAAAATGGTTTTTCTTGTTTCTTGTTAAATACATCCGTCTGCTATGTACCCTTTCTTTTTAAAGCAGCTCGTTGCATTACATTGATTCAAAAAAATTGAAAATCGTGTCACTTTTGTATTTTTGTACAATAACGTGACTCTAGAAAGTGTAAGTTGAAAATAGTATTTCTCATTTGCTTTTTATGTTAAAAAACAGGTATTTTGGGGGATTTTTTTAAGGTAGCATCTTCAAAGGTTCATCCCACTTTCTAAAGTTTCAGACCGTAAATGTAAAACAATTTTCTTTGCAATGGTAACAATCACAGTTTTAAAAGGTGAAAAATATTTTTAACTTGTCTTTTCTTTATGCACCATTGTCATTTTTCGGCGCTATATTTCAACAAAACCACGACGGGTATGGAAAATGCGCAAAGTACTTCGAAAAATCCTCATCTTTAAGATGACAATTTTGAAAAATTTTGAAAATTTCACTTAAGCGTTTTAAAGAAAGTTTGATAATTTTAATTTCCTATGGTGAAATCATACAGATGTAACATCGTATAATTTATTAATGAAATCCCATTTAAATATCGACTTTAAAACTTTTCGATTATGAATTGAAAGAAAAGGTACCTTTAACATGAGATATTAAAAATGTATTAAGGCATTGGCTCAAATAGCCAATAATTTTCATTTCATTGCAAAAAGAATTTGACCTTAATTTGTGCGAAAAACCATGTGAGATTAGAAAGTGCGTTGATCTGTACTTCGTTCTTACACTGCAAACAAAGTATGACTATATCTATATTATGAATATAAGACATTTCTGTCAAATTATACTGTAGCAATACATTTTAAAAATATAATTAATTCATCAAATTGTCAATGTATCGGCCTCATTAATCTGGGCACTTTAGCTCCCAGGGATAAAGGAAATTGTTTGGATTAAAAAAAAATGTCTAATTAAACAAACTTGAAGATTATTTTTTTATTATTATTATTTTCTCAATGTTGGTCACACTCTAAGACCACGATCATAGGTTTAAAAAAGGAATAAACATGTGAAATACAAAGACGTTGCACCAATTGTCCAAGAGTTAAGGCAAAAGGAAAAAGATTTTGTGGAAAAACACTTCATGTAACGTGAGTGACACATCAATACATATACAACTTGCAACATAACTATTATATGTGGAATACGTAATATCGCGAGTATCTTGCAGTTATTTAACTTACTACAGTAGTAAGTTAGATAACTGCAATATACTCGCGATATTACGTATTCCACATATAATAGTAAAAAGTATCGTAAAATGTAACATTTTAGGATTGGCTCCTCACAAAAATTGATTAGTCTGGTTCAGCGATTGTTTAGCAAGGTATTCCACCAGGATTTTTCACTTACATCTCCTTATAAGTTCTACAAGGAATCAATCTTGCATTAAATTCAATAGCACATTTGCGCCCATCCAACAGAATTCCACTGGGAAAGAGTTCTGCTAATTTATGTAATCGCGTTATCTAGTATTAAAGAGCATTTTTTAACATCTTGTTTTAATACCACAGTTTTAATTCAATTTTGTTCTAATTACCTTATTGATATAAATCCAACATTTTTTTAACACTGCAGATAACACTTGAATAGCCAAGGATAATATTTTTCCATTAGATCTGTTACATTAAGAAAAGACAATAAAAACTAGTGCTAATTGTAACGGGAACCTTAACAGATGCTCCCCAAAAGCTCCCATTGTCCTTTTGGTGCCTTATTCCCCGTCAGCATCACTGAGTATGGCAAATTATGCACTAGAGACTTTTACAAGTTTTCCTCAAAGTATATCAATTTGATGGCAAGTTTAAGCATGTATGCACGTAATGACCATATCATGACCCCCGTTGCAAGGGCGGGGCCACAATGGCCGATCAAAGTTTTACATACTAGGAATATATAAGAAAAATCTTAGAAAATCTTCTCAAGATCCATACGAACAGGATAGATGAAACTCATGTTGAATCATCCTTAGGTAGTGTAGATTCAAGTTTGTTCAAATCATGACCCCCGGTGCAAGGGTGGGGCCACAATGGCCGATCAATGTTTTACATAGGAATAAAAAGGAACTATCTTAAAAAGTCTTCTCAAGATCTATAGGGACAGGAAAGATGAAACTCATGTTGAATCATCCTCAGGTAGAGAACATTCAAGTTTGTTCAAATCTTGACCCCGGGTATAGGGTGGGGCTACAAAGGTCGATCATATTTTTACATTGGAATACTTAGGAAATACATCTTCAGACAAGTTTTTTATCTAAAGAATAGCAAAGCCATGATTAGTGATATTTTTATGAAAGGAAAAAAGGTAGTCTAAATTTGTTCAAATCATAACTACCAAGGTTATAGGGAAGGGTCTCAATGGTGGATCAAAGTTTTGCATAGGCAAATATAGGGAAAAATCTCAATACCAGTAAAGCTGTATTTAGTCATATATATTGACATCTAAGCATCCTTATGTATTGAAGATTTAAATTTGGTCACATCATGAGTACCCTTTGGGGTAGGGAGGGAAACAATGGAAAGTTAAATTCAAATTATTACAAAGTAATATTTGCAAACCAAATGTTTAAAAAAATCTATAAAAATCTTTTTCTCAAGAACTTTCTCAAGAAGGTATTTGCAAAATTGATAAGGAGGCATTCTCAAGTAGTATTAGAATTCAACCCCCTCCCCCTTTTCAGTAAACTTTTGATTCTGATTTGTGCTTTTTCCCAGTCGATGTACTCCGGTGAGTAATGTGGCCCCTGAGCCTCTTTTTACATAATTTATGCATGTTGTGTATATAAAAAGTTGATTGTCATTTTGCTAATTTTGCTGACCAATTTCGATTATAATATGTGTTGGAGTTAAATTAATTGAAAATCAAACAGAGCAGAATTATTTATTCTGAAGAAAAGAGTTGAATAAAATTCTTTTTTCTACTCGTATCTCTCAAATACACTGTATATCAATGCACTTAATCGATCTGTTCTCATGAATTCTTTAAAACTGTTATCAATTATGATGATGCTGAATACATTATCAGATTTCCTTAGGGTATATTGCTTTTGATATAAATTGAAAGCCAACTAATTTCTATCAATCACTGATGCATTTTATTTTGGCATTGTAATCCAAAGGCTCGGAATGACGTTGTGCAAATGCATTTACAATATGAAGGCATATAACACTCGAGGATTTTTTCTTTATATATGTATCATAATACTAGACATTATCAGTGTCTCAAAAAATGCAGGTAAATATCCATATTTTTTTTTATTTTTGGGCTCAATAATTTGAATTTTGAAAAAAAATATAGTCTTCTATATTTGCACTGGTCTTTTATGAAAAATAACTGGTTTTCAGATAATTGCGATTTTGAGACTGATGTCTGTGGATGGAAGGTTCTGGACTTGATGTTTGAAAATAACTATAGGAAAATATGTGACATGTATCCTCCCCTTTGCAAACAAGACGGATGGAAGACCTCGAGGTGGGCTCGGCAAAAACTAGAGCAGTTAAAACACCTACCTCCATTCACAGGCAATGTTTCTTGTCTAACTTTGTAGATCTACTGGCCAGAGACCAAAAAAGCTTATACGATAGTTAGGTGTTCGTCCGTCCAGCTGTGCGTCCGTCCGTCTGTCTGTAAACATTTTCTTTCAAAATGCTACTCCTAATACAGTTTTGGTCTAATTTCAATATATCAGGACGTCAATAACGTAATTTTATTCAATTGAAGCTTATAAATAGTTCTTTTATCGGAAACATGAACAACATAAGCTTATTAATGTTATTTTTTTCTATCATTGAAATAGTTATTTACAATTTTGCAACAAAAAATCTCCCACACAAAGTCGCTCATATTTCTTTAAGGTCTTCAATCCCTAATAGGAAGAGATTCAATGAAATTGAGAACATAACAGACATGTAGGCATTGAATACTCAGTTTATTTAAACATACTTTCCATTTATTACTATAAGGATGTTTAGTGGGATGTGTCCTAATTCATGACCTTGAAATTTGGTAAGAGTTATCTCCCCTTTTTTAATTAATAAAAAAATCAATTGAAAAAATTTAGCTGGTAAAAAAATTGTTTTCAAGTATCATTCTATTTTTAATATTTCAATGCATCTTTCCACCAAAGGATTTATTGATATTCAAATTATTTGAACTTTTATTTTGAAAAAATGCTTTTCCCCATTGACTTCAATGCAATCTTTGTTAATTAACTACTGCTTAAGTAATGAACTTTCTGAAAATTTCTCGTGGGCAATCCTTTTCCACTAAAAATGCTTTAAGGAGGCTTGGGGGTAAACAAATTAATCATAAATTAACCACAAGATATAACTCATTTTTTTATAGATACGGTATCTTAAATTGTCATCTATCATGTGGCAAAGAAAAAATTCCTTTAATTTAGTTTTAAAATTTGAGCATTTTTGTATATCTTTATATGGAGCTCTTCTTTTAAAGGAGATCAAAATAGTATGAAAATGGCTGCCACACCCAAGCTTCGTTAATATAATATCTAAGTATTGTGTACTTGACAGACATTTAAGGGTAGAGAATTTGGTCCCATTAGGGATTGAAATCCTTAAGATAGGTAAGCTAGATATCAAAACTGTAAAAGTACTTTTCCCATGGGATTCCGAAATTATGCGAATTATTTAGTTATCCCAACAAGCGTTCTACATTGAAAATTATAAAGAAATATTTCGATCATTTTGCTCAAATGTGCCTTCCTATCTTTTGCATGATTTCAAAGACGAACTTTGCAATTACAATGATTCTACATGCGAATGAAAATTTAAAGCAATGTACTTAGAAGTTTTCCTCATTTGGGTGCCCGATTTAACTCAGTTCGACCTTGCATGCCTTCTTTTTTAAGAAGAAATATTCCAGGGAACCAATTTCACTCTTAAATGTTGTTAGTTGTGCATAGAGAGACAAAACGACATCACTTGTTAAGAACACCTCCTTAATTGTGAAAACCTTATGAGATTTAACCTATCTTAAACGTGAAATTAATCTGGAAACTTTTAGGTATTACGTCAGAGTCTAAGAATTCGAGACCCGGCTCCGGGATCATGAAACATATTAATCTTAAGTCAAAATCTTTATACTGCACTTAAGGTAGGACCAAATAGATAGGTCAAATTTTTCCTCAAATTCAATTTTTCTGAAACTTTGACATTTTGTTCTTGGATACAAAATCTCTCCTTTTATATAATATGAAAGAAATTCAACCGCACATTTTTTGCCCACAAAGCCTGAAATATTGCCTATCAGACCCCTGTAAGAAGATTGTGAAATCGGACATTCGACTTAAGAATGAGCCTTATTTTAAAATATTCTATTGATCTATTGCAAATTTGTGTAATACATTTAATAAAGATAACAGTTTTGTTACCTTAAATAAGGGAGTGAAATGGATACTGGAAATTTTGGGTAAAATATTAAGTAAAATAGAACATACATTGTGTCAGAAACTGAAAATTCACATGTTAATATCCGACAGTTTAAGTTTTCTTAAGAGAAAATGTATAAATCAATTTTTACAAAAAAATAACAGAATGATTCAAATGGGTCTTAGAATAAAATGTGTAAAAATAAAGAAGATTGAACCGGTAGTTTCATATATTTTGGCAATTAAAAAAATATCAATGGGAAAAAAACTTAAAGATTCGGTAGATGACGTCACAATATTTGACCTCTTGATATGACCTTTACCTTTGTAGTACATAAAGAATGGAGACTCCTTATATATCTGTCCAAATATCATCCCTCTACTATTTATGGAGCAAAAGTTGCACTGCATTTTATACCAAACTGTTACATGTTTGTTTATTGCACTTAAATATCGTAGTCTCATTCCAAAATGTAAGCTCCCAAGTGACCAATATATAGGATTCTCTGATTTTTTCACAAAATATAACGCAAATATGCCAAAACTTATTATAATTTTTCTTTCAGGGATCGTTCATTGTTGTTGTTATAGTTATATTATTCTTTTTTCCTCCAGTTCTTTTTAAGAAATGCGTTAAAAATGAATTCAGGGGTGTTTTGCCCTACCTTAAATGTTATGGAAGGCAAACAGATCAAAATTGAAATGTGTATCAATTTTGATTCATGAGAATGTTGGTATTTGCAAAAATCGAGATCAATTCAGTAATTAATGAACATTTTACAACGGATTGAAAATCTGACTGTTAGTCTGTTTCATGATCCTGGGGCCCGATATTGCAAGGGTGAATTCGAAGTTATTATCGAAGCAATATGTATCTACAATGTACTTACTTAGGCTCTACTTGACCCTGTGTCCTTGATCGAAACTTGGTTAGAATCTTCTGTTGATGAAGTTGTAATACCCATCCAGAAAAAAAAGTTGCTACAAGTGCTGGAGAGCTTGCAAATATATGAGTACATACTTTACTTTAACAGCCATTAGGTTACAATAAGATATTAGTTATTATACGCAGCACAGTTAAGGTTACGAAAAGGAGGCGGAGCCTAATTTGTACTTAAAAACTTGACTATGACATCATACACAATAAACGTAATACAACATTTCTTTAAAATACCACAAAATGAGTTTATCTGCTAATTTAACCAGTAAGAAATCGTCAAACTACATAAAAACTTACTACAGCGTGTTGTTTTGTCGTTAGTTAAATCCCACATAACAAGTTATCAACAGGGCACTGATTGCAATACACTTGTCAATATGACGTCATTTCTTACACCGTGACGTAGTTTGTATGCAGTGAGAGACAGATCAAGTAATATTTTCTCAACAAAATATGTATTCTATAATTAAATAAAATATTATTTACAGATATTCTATGGGCCAATTACTTGAATTTAATGTTTTCTTCTCTATTTTATTAATATATTTTCTGTACATTCCGTATTTAATTGACACTGTCGTATATTTGTATGCAAGTACATCGGAGGGTAATGTGGGGGGTCTTAATAAATCGATCTAGTGCAAGGGCATACACTCTATGGATCACAATAAGCTTTTACAATTCAACTAAAGAACTATTAAAGTATCTGAAAAGTGCTGCGATCCTGATGAAATCTTAAAAACAATTAATTATATCAATATTTCATGCCGCTGACCAGCAAAAAATATAGCATTCGGTCATACAAGTATAATTCAAACAATGAAATTGCCGAATATAGACAGGATCGCAGCACTTTTTAGAAACTACAATGCGTGTTGAAAAAAATTATTTACCAAACTTGGAAATTTAACTTTGTTATGCCCTTGCACTAGTGATATTTATATGTAACATCAATACTTCAAATCAATGTGCTAAAATCGCGTGACTGCCGCATCACGTGAGTAGTCTAAATATCAAATAAAATCGTCCTCGATATGTAGTTATTAATCATAATTACAATTATCCGATATAAATAATGTACTAAAAATAATCGCTATCCCGATTACGAATACATTTTTAAATACAAAATTGAGTCGATATTTCCATTGCGCACCTTTACTGTACTGCGTATTAGTTTTATGTTTACTCATTAAAGGTCTCTCAAGCTTAATGTTCAAGAAAGATTTCATATAAGCATTTTTTCCGCCTTTCTGTCCATATGAGTGAAAAATTCTCGAGAGGGACGTTAAACAATCAATCCGCCTTACTGAGTCTGTCCGTGTGTGTATATATCTGTACAGGGATGTCCAAATTCTCGTAGACTGAGCTCATATCTTTTAAAGAAATTGTATCTTTATAAAATTTTAAGGGTGGATGTAGCCTCTTTTTGGTAGATAAATATCACGTTTACTTGGAATCAGTTCAAGTATAACGATTTAAAGTGATATCAGTTGCTAACACCCGGAGCAATCTGCAACGTCACGTTACTTATGTTATTTGTTAAAAGTTTTAGTGAATAATTCAATTATCAGAATCAAATTCTTTCATTTATTTAAATGAATGTAGATATAAAAGTGAAATATCTTAATGAATTTGATAAATGAATATGATATGATTAAACATTAAAAAAATGTAAATTAAAAAGTATATGCATGCTGTATATACATGTACAGGTATGAAAAATTGATAGTTTGAAAACCCTGCGTTTTCTACGGGCTTTTCGACTGGCCTCTCTTTTTAGTCTCTGTTATTCACATACATGTACATAGGGAAACTAATCAATCAGTTTAAATACTAAGGACCAGTAAAACTATACCAATCATATATGATGTGTGCATTTCTGCAGAAGAGAATTCATGATCAACATACAGTCCAGTGCGCCGCAGTGAATATGTAGAGTTAAGAACTGTTTGCATTTGTATAGATTATATAGGGACTATAAATAGACTATATAATAAAAAACCATATAAAATCCATATTTTTTTTATAGCGTTAAAAACAAAATTAGAGGAGATATAGCTAATAACACAACATTAACAAACATAATTTCCATTCAAAAAATACATAAAAGTAATTAATTTTTCGTAGGAAAATATGTTATAAATATGATATACCGATTTTTATTTGCAACTTTTGGGTATTGTGCCACACCATACAATGAACTGTATCGTTTGAATAGGGTTAATTTGTGTATTTACTCCATATTACCCATAAATTTATTTGGTTAGTATTGGTTTAATATATGTACAGATGTTCTTACAAAAGAACGTTTGTCTACGGAATTTTGGGACAGCCCTCATATGCCCGAATGATGTATTTATTAATAACCATTATATTACGGACCTAACTACCGACTTACTGTAATTTTCTATATAATTTACTTCTAAGCTGTATGTTTATATGTAGACACCGTACACATTAGGCTTTATAGGTCACCTGAGTAAACTCAGGCGACCTATCGCTATCCGTTTTAGTCCGTCGTCGTCCGTCGTTCGTCGTGCGTTTATATTTGTACATTTTCAGCTTCCTCTCTGAAACCACTAAACCAATTATAACCAAATTTGGCATAAAGCATTTATAAGTACAAGGGAACACAAATTGTGAATTTCATGGTCCCTGACCCTCTGGGACCTAGGGGGTGGGACAAAAACTTCTAAAATAAGTCCAATTTTTAAAAATCTTCTTCTTAACTCCTGCACATTAAGAAGTCAGTCTGTTGGTATGATTGTAATTAGCATTGAGCCCTCTACCAAAATTGTGAAATTGATGCTCCCACGGTCAGGGGTTCTATTGCTAAAGCGGGACTAAATAGGTTTATATAGTGAAAATGCATTATTTCTTCGAAATTCTCCTTTTCTGCTCCTGGGTATTAGATAAACTAATCAAGTGCATAGTTTAGTTTAAAATAACTGCCTCTTCCAGAACTGTGAATTTCATGACCTAAGGGTTAGAGGTTCTAGTGCTAGGGCTATATAGATAATATAGTGAAAATGCTTAAATTCTTTGAAATTTTTCCTTTCTGTCTGTGAGCATTAAATAAACTAACCAAGTGCATAGTTATGGTGAATGAGGTTGTCTCTTCAAAATTGGGAATTTCATGGTCCTGGGGTCAGGGATTCTAGTGCTAAGACGGGGCTATAAAGAATATAGTGTAAAAAAATTATTTCTTTGAAAATCTTTTTTGCTCCTGAGAATTAAATAAACTAACTGGGTACATATTTATGTTGAATACGGCTGTCTCTTCCAAAATTGTGAATTTCATGGCCCCTGGGTTGGGGATTCTGGAGTTGTTAGGATGGGGCTCTATTGATTATTTTGTGAAAATGCGTCAATTCGTTAAAAATCTTCTCTTCTGTACCGGGGTATTAAAGCAATGTATTATGCACATAGTTTTGAGGAGGAAGGATGTCTCTTTGAGATTTTTGAATTTCAAAGCCGCTGGGCAGGGCTTATTGTGTTAGGGCGGGGCTCTAATGTTTATAAAGTGAAAATGCATGAATTCTTTGAAAATCTTTTCCTTTGTTTATGGGTATTATGCCAATGATCTTAGAATATATTTATGACAAAGAAGGCTTATTCTTCTAGAATGGTTAAATTCCCTGGCCGCTTGGACAGAGGTACATGTCCTTGGGGGCGGGGGGGGGGGGGTGCATTGTCTGAAAATAATTTAATGCTTTGAAATCTGCACTTTGGTTTCAATCAACAACATAATGAAACAAAGTAATTTTGAAATATTTAACTCCAGGGTCAGTGGTACTTTTGGAATGGGGTGCACAACTGATAAAGTGGAAATGCATTTTCTCTTTGTTACTCTGGTGTACCTCTGGGTATTAAGTAACCAAAGTAAGCATGCTAAATACATAATTATGATAAGCAAAGATCCTGCTTTCAAAATTGTGAATATCATGGCCTCTGGTTAAAATCATGAATTAAATTCAATTGTTGGAAAGTTGTTGCCTATAAGGCCCATGGGACTCTTGTTCTTAAGAGTGACTATGCTTATTTTAACTGGTCTTGCAACAAAGTATCTTTGTGTAAAGAGAATATAGAAAAACGGGGATGCTTATCTGTGACATTCAGCAGGAATCTGGGCGTACTCGAAAAATGGAAACTGAAATTTTTGTATCAAGATATTTTAACTGTATTGGGTTTTTGTGAAAAATAATGTGAAAAAATATTCCCGATATTGTGGCTCAGTTTGCTGAGATATCTCTTGAAATATGACTAGATAATTCATTTGGTACAAAATTAAGATTTTACACACTTTAGCTCACCTAAGCCGAAAGCTCCAGTGAGCTTTTCTTATCACATTTTGTCTGTCGTCCTACCGTCAGTCTGTCTGTCTGTAAACTTCACATTTTTGACTTCTTAAAAGAACCAGGCCAATTTTAACCAAACTTGGTACAATGCATCCTTGGTTGAAGAAAAAATTAAATTGTAAAAATTAGGGGCTAGGTCATCTAACAAGGGAAGATAATCAAGAAAAGACAAAAATAGGGTGGGGTCATTAAAAATCGTCTTCTCAAGAACTACTGGACCAGAATAGCTGAAATCCTGGGGTAGTGTAGATTCTTTATTGTTCAAATCATGGCCCTTGGGAGTTGGGCGGGGCTACATTAGGTAATCGACTTTTTACATATAAAATTATAGGAAAAATCCTTAAAATTCTTTCTCTCAAAACCCACCGGGCAAGAAAAGCTGAAATTTATGTGGAAGTATCCTGGGGTAGTGTAGATTCTTTATTGCACAAATCATGCCCCCCTTCCCTTCCCGGTTAGGCGGGGTCACAATAGGGAATCAAAGTTTTACATAGAAATATATAGGAAACAGATGTGTTTGTTAAACACTATGCGCCCGGCGGCAACAAATTAAAAAAAACATATTTTTAGCATAAAGGTCACAGTGAAGGTCACAAGGTTATTGATCTTGGTGTCATTTGAAAGATCTGGATTAATGAAGCATGCATACAGAATATGAAGTCTCTATCTTTCATGGTTGAAAAGTTATGGTAAAGTTCAAAAAAGCTATTTTAAGCATAAAGGTCACAGTGAAGGTCACAAGGTCATTGATCTTGGTGTCATTTGAAAGATCGTGATTAGTGAAGTATGCATACCAAATACGAAGTCTCTATCTTTCATGGTTCAAAAGTTTTTGTGAAGGTTCAAAAAGCTATTTGTAGCATATAAGACATAATCAAGGTCAAAAGGTCATTGATCTTGGTGTCATGTGAAAGGGCTTAAATAGTGAAGTATGCATGCCAATTACAAAGTCTCTATCTTTCTTCGTTCAAAGGTTATGGCGAGGGTTAAAGTTTGACGTCAAAAATGCTATATTTAGCATATAGGACACAGTCAAGGTCACAAGGTCATTGACCAAGGTGTCTTTTAAAAAAACTTTATAAGTGTTGTATGTATACCAAATATGAAGTCTCTGTCTTTTATGTTTTAGAACTTATGGCAAAGGTTAAAGTTTGCAAAAGAAAACCCTCTATTTTCAGCATATAGGTCACAGTCAAGGACACACAATAGGTCACAAGGGAAAATCTGGTTAAGAATAGCATGGTCAAATCTTCTCAGGTGATTGATGTGGTCCATGGGCCTCTTGTTGTTTTAGCTATCTCTGATCTTAAAGTAATTTCAAACGTTATATATGTGCATTTTAACTCAACGGAAAGAGAACACGTTCGTAATATATAAAAAGAAGATCGAAAAACCTTTATAATTTTGTGGCACTTTACGTAAAGTCCAGCTAAATTTCGAGAGATTTATACTACTTGATGTCGATCATTTATGTTTTAGATGTAAACTTAAACCAGAAAAACAACACCATACTACTTACTACAGCAAAAACCTCAAGTAACACTTCGATTACCATTAACGCAACAATATCGACTTTGATGAGCAAAGCACTATCCATAATTCATCATCCAAAATGTCTGCAGTACTTTTATTTGTTGCATGGAAATACTGAATTGAAGGTCTCTTATGTGCCATCAGATCAAGAAAAATGTGATAGTCTTCAAACTGAATACATTGGCTTGGACAAGATCAGGTACCCATATTTGTTTCAGATTGATAAAAAAAAATTAAGTTGAATGAATTCAATAAAAATTTATTCTATGTCAAGATACAGCCTTTTGGTAAATAATCTGAAATATTTGCTCATTTCTATCAAGCGGTTTTAAAATTTTCATTTGTGATTTAAACCTTTTAAAAGTAGTATGCAGTCTATACATACACAAGCAAAATATGTATATAAATTTAATATATTTAATTTAAAAAAACAAATACATAAGTACATGCCCTTCAAACTATTTCTTTCAAACAAATAAAGACACCAAATGTTGTTAGTAATTCTAATTCATACTGATGCAGTGGTGTAGCAACCACTATTGAAATAACAACCACTTTTGAAATAATTATATCAGTATTGGTTGGGAGTGCATTTCAATAGCAAACATAGTTAGTAACCACTATTGAAATACGACCACTATTGAAATAAATACATAAATAGTGGCTGAGAGTGCATTTCAATAGCAAACATAATAAGTAAACACTATTGAAATAACGACCACTATTGAAATAATTATATCAATTAGGGTTGAGAGTGCATTTCAATAGCAAACATAGTTATTAACCACTATTGAAATAATTATATCAATAGTGCTTGAGAGCGTATTTCAATAACAAATGTAGGTAATAACCACTATTGAAATACAACCACTGTTGAAATAATTATTTCAATAGTTGGTGAGATTCCTTTCAACCTAAACATAGTTTTAACAACTATTGAAATAATGTTCTTTTTTTAAATAAAGAATTCAATATGGATTAAATTATGGTTTTAGTTTTGAAGTAGTATTATCAGCAACTATCAAAATAATTATTTAAATCACTTTTGAAATTATAATTTCAATAACTATCTAAATCTTCATTTAAGGACAAATGATACAAACAAAATATTGATGTCTGGATTGGAATCATATTTTTTGGTCTGATTTCATTTAAAATGATGCAAATAATAAAATTCTAGAATATGAAGAAATTGTAAACCTTCTTTGATGTTAAAAATTCTGCCTCACTATTCAATTTTTCAATTTTCTTTATTTCAAAAGACATACGTCTTATAGCATTAATACAGTATATAAACACAAGAAATAAAGAAAATAATGGCTGGTCAGTTCTTGTAAATCCTTATGGAACATGCACATATATACATACATGTAGAAACTCGTATTAACGGTCTTTACAGTTCATATGGAGAATGCAATGAAATTAATGCAACGTACATGTTATACAGCAGTTATAGTCATATCAACAATATAAAAGTAGCAAATCAGCAAAACACACATTACATGATTAAATCATTTCTAAGAGCTAGGGCATTATAGATAAACTGCCCTAAATTACATAATTCTTTTACATTATCCACACTTAGCAACTGTATTAATTTGTACATAGATGGCCTATACCAATAATATTTTTCAAAAACTTTGATCGCAGTGTTGATTTTGGGCATACAAGTAAAAAATGATATTCATCTTCAATTTCTGTAGCACATATTTTTCCCTGATCTTCACAATTCAAAAGTATCTTATAAGTAGAAAGTATTTAGGGCAAAATGTCACAAATAATATAAAAGAATCTATACTTATATGGTCTTTAAAATTTCATATCGAAATGTTGCAAATTGGTATCAATTTTGAGTGATTTTTCATGACCTATCATTAAGTCAGGGATCAGGAAAATTTTCGACGTCACAGGCATTATAAAAAAAATTATGATTGAGCTTTCATTTTTTCAACATTTTCCCAAGAGTTTATACAGTTTAAGTTTCTTAGTCTACTCAACCTCCAAAAACCATATCTTGTCAAGCTTAAAATCTACTAAACAAGTAAATAATTTTGTAGTTGAATATGGAATTTAATTTACGAGTGGGACAGGATTTTTATTATATTTTCACGAGTGCACGAGTGAAAATATCAAAAAATCCTGTCTCACGAGTGAAATAAATTCAATATTCAACTAAAAAGCATTAAATTTTCTATTTATCACATTTTTCTTTGATTTTCCCCTTTCCTCTGTCTTTTTCTCATGCAGTCATAAGCTAGATGACGTCATAGTTGAGCGGTTGAGACGTCATAGCTTAGTGTTGTGAGATTGGAAACGTCGCAAACAAGGATTTTAACGATATATTTTGGGATCTTTGGCAGTTTTATTCTATGTCAGAATGGTATATTTATTTTCCAATGGACCACGCGGTATTTTTTGCAACATTCTTTGTTATTGGAAGGAAAATCGAGAGTTTTCCCGCAATTGATATTCTTCACACTGTGACAGGATATCACTTTTATTCAATGTATGAAGGAAGGATATGGAGATAACGAACAGTATTCAATCTCAACGTCCATTAAACAATATACAAAATAAGAGTAGAGCAAACACAGACCTCTGAAACATCAGAGGTGGGATCAGGTGCCATGGAGGAGTGAGCATCCCCTGCCGACCAGTCACACCCGCCGTGTGCTCGTAGTCATGATTAGGAAATAACGGAAAAAAATCCATCGTCAATTCAGTGTATAAATAATTGACTAGCAATTGGTATGAAAAACGTCAGTCAGCATTTGAATCAATGATAAATTGTATTTGCTGACAAGGTCATTGTATCGACCATAGAATTTACAAAATGATGACTTTAAACGAGACTGTTGATATTCTTGTTTCAAGTTGCTTGTCAATAATTTACCTCATTTAAGAAATTGCTCATACGTAGAGCACGCTCTTGCGGTTTATCATATAGCTTGGTTGTTAGATTACCATTAGTGTCTTTTTCAAGTAAAATATCCAAATATGAAGCAGAAGTGTCGGACTCTGTGGTATCTTTTATCTCAAGCTCACCAGGATATATCGTATCGACATAGGAATGGAAATTTTCATTATTAATTGACAATACGTCGTCGATATATCTAAATGTCGAGTTGAAGGCCACAGCAAGTGTTTTCTTCTTTTCACGCATAAGATTTTGCATACTTTCTACTTCATATGAATATAAAAATAAGTCTGCTAATAACGGAGCGCAATTTGTACCAGTGGGAATTCCAATAAATTACAGTATTTCACTGGTAAAAATGTAATAAAGTGTGATATTAATGACTCTCAATCACGGTCTTTACAGTCCGGATAAAGTTTTCCTTTATAATCTTCCCGTTCTCCCGTATAGCCTTTCTACAGAGGTGAAACGGTCTAAAATTTCAATTTGCTATTTGTGGACGGATGTCACGAATAAGTTTTATTATGCATATTTTGGATCTGTTTTGGCGATATCTTGAGCATAACACATAATTTAACAAAAGTGTGGTGTGCCGTCAATTCAGGAGACGTCATTTTCACAGTCGTTTTCACAGGAATCGCATCAGAGAAAAATCACTATATTTCTGTAAGTACTTCAAATATTACGTAAGAAATCTAAATACACTGTACATGTGTTTTTTATTTACTTTGTATTTGGATTATTATAAAAATTCAACCTACACAATTTTTGTCTTTTCATTGTCAAATGACATTTCCTATTCTACGACTAAACGTGACAACCCTAACAAAAAAATACTATAGTTAACTATAGTTTACTATAGTTAACTATAGTAAATCAAAGTGTCAAAGTTTTCGTCAAAGTTTTTCAAAGTGTCAAAGTTTTCGCCAAAGTTTTTCAAAGTGTCAAAGTTTTCGTCAAAGTTTTTCAAAGTGTCAAAGTTTTCGATAAAGTTTTTCAAAGTATCAAACTTTTCGATAAAGTTTTTCAAAACATCCAAGTTTTTGATTAAGTTTTTTAAATTTTCAAAGTTGGCAAAAAAGTTTTTTAAAGTGTCAAAGTTGACGATAAAGTTTTTTAAAGTGTTAAAGTATCCAAGTTTTTTATAAAGTTTTTTAAATTTTCAAAGTTTTCGATAAAGTTTTTAAAGTGTCAAAGTTTTCGATAAAGTTTTTAAAGTGTCAAAGTTTCCAAGATTTCTACAAAGTTTTTCAAAGTGTTAAATTTTTGATAAAGTTTTTCAAAGTATCCAAGTTTTCGATTAAGATTTTACAAAGTATCAAAGACTTCGATAATGTTTTCAAAGTGTCAAAGTTTTCGATAAAGTTTTTAAAGTGTCAAAGTTTTAAAGAAACTTTTTCATAGTTTTAAAGCATCCAAGTTTTCAATAAAGTTTTTGGAAGTATCCAAGTTTTCGATAAAGTTTTTGGAAGTATCCAAGTTTTCCATAAAGTTTTTCAAAGTATCGGACTTTTCGATAAAGTTTTTTGAAGTATCAAAGTTTTCGATAAAGTTTTTCAAAGTGTCAAAGTTTTTGCCAAGGTTTTTCAAAGTGTCAAAGTTTTCGTCAAAGTTTTTCAAAGTGTCAAAGTTTTCGCCAAAGTTTTTCAAAGTGTCAAAGTTTTCATCAAAGTTTTTCAAAGTGTCAAAGTTTTCGTCAAAGTTTTTCAAAGTGTCAAAGTTTTCGTCATAGTTTTTCAAAGTGTCAAAGTTTTCGCCAAAGTTTTCAAAGTGTCAAAGTTTTCGCCAAAGTTTTTCAAAGTGTCAAAGTTTTAAAGAAACTTTTTCACAGTTTTAAAGCATCCAAGTTTTCGATAAAGTTTTTGGAAGTATCCAAGTTTTCGATAAAGTTTTTCGAAGTATCCAAGTTTCGATAAAGTTTTTCAAAGTATCGGACTTTGCGATAAAGTTTTTTGAAGTATCAAAGTTTTCGATAAAGTTTTTCAAAGTGTCAAAGTTTTCGTCAAAGTTTTGCAAAGTGTCAAAGTTTTCGCCAAAGTTTTTCAAAGTGTCAAAGTTTTCGCCAAAGTTTTTCAAAGTGTCAAAGTTTTCGCCAAAGTTTTTCAAAGTGTCAAAGTATTTGTCTAAGTTTTTCAAAGTGTCAAAGTTTTCGCCAAAGTTTTTCAAAGTGTCAAAGTTTTCACCAAAGTTTTTCAAAGTGTCAAAGTTATCACTATAGTAAATCAAAGTTTTCAAAGTGTCAAAGTTATCACTATAGTTAACTATAGTTAACTATAGTTAACTATAGTATTTTTTTGTTGGGGATAAATTGATGGTGGTCAAACTAATGATTCATTGCATCCCAAAGTCAGGGATATATATATAAATAAAGAAAAAACTAATATACAGTACTATAAGGATACAATTTATGTGAGTTTATGTTACTTCATTCGGGCCCGTCTCTGTTTTTCTCGTCTGATGCCTTGGAATAACTTTGCTATTATTGAGTCATGCAAATGTTTGAATGAATGTTGTATATAAATTTCCAGAAAGGAAATTCTGTTACATAAAGGAACTAGTGTTGAAAATGAATGAATAAATAAACTTCATATTTCTTCTAACATCTTATTTTTTACGTTTAGACATCATTCATTAACAATAACTGAAAACATAATTGAAGGATACAATTCAGGCCAGCCGCTGTCCATTCCTCAACATATTCACTTTTTTGCATTAATAGTTACCAAAACATACCTGGAAATAACAAGAGAGATTCCTACTTTCAACTTTCAGTAATGCATATATATAATTCTTACCTGATGCAGTTTCCTAGTGCTAATTAGAGAGATTCTACTACTGACACATATCACTTCTGTCTACCACATCCCTGTCCACAAATACAAACTGTCTAATTGAAACTGTTCTCTCCTCATATATAATCATATTGTGAGCCAATTTGCCTCGGCAATGTTTAGATACTTCTCTTGCATTAACAATCACCTTGCCAGCAAGCATTGTACGATTACATCTATTCTTCACCACTGCCCTAACTCCAGACATTGTTTTCATGACTTGTCTCGTAATAGTTTCGACAAATATTTCCTTGCCTATTGCTGAGGTAACTAAAAGTAGTCTTACATTTATACTTAGCAGAGCATCCATCAGTCCACTGATAAATGGAGTCCAATTTCTGTTGTTCCTCCATGATGGCTAAGCTTCGGTCCACAAAGAATTTGACTAAAGTTAAGTCATGTTTATGTCAGTACGCGGGTTTGTTAAGGCAGCACATGGATCAGAATTCGGCGAATTAACACTTTTTTATAATAATGTACCAGTAATAAATCGGAAAAGTCAAGGATAAAACTTTTGCTATAATTATGCATTCTATAGACTTCAATGGGACTTATACTACAGGAGGCACTTCACCACGACGTAACCACGTGACGTCTATAATTAGAAAATATGCCTTAATGAAAAAATGAAAAGTTTAACACAACCCCGTGGATAATTAGTTTCAATTTGTAATAATAGTTATCTAATAACATCTTTGTACCATGAAAAGTACTGCTAGAACCCTACTGTCCTTTTATAGAAATAATTATTCAACAATTTCGGACGAAACCTTCCCAAAATTTTCACATTTTGTTCATAACACCGAAAAAAATGCATCAATTTCCGTAAACCATAGCAGCACTTTCCAAAAACAAAAGAATAAGAACTTTAGATAGAAACAAAAATTAAGTTTCAAGGTATGCAGCGTAGTGTTGAACTTTTGCATTTTTTTGTTACGAACGACAGAGGAAAGGCTTATCGTCAAGTAAACACCCTCCCTGCTTTACTTTTACAAAGAAATTGCAGAATTATATCACCATACCTTATTCAAAAGCTTTATTCACACAAGAATCACACATGATATTTATTCTAAATGCTTTTGATTTCCTATTTCTTGTGTTTGCTTACATCAATTCTCGTTACGTTTCACTTTCACTCTGCTACTCCATGATCAACAGTTATGATGTCACGGGTTTGGTTATTAACCCCTGTGATAACTACAGAGGCCCTGGAACGACAAAATTCCGTTTATATTATGCCTCTACATATTTTGATTCATTTTTACGACCTCAAATCAATCTAAGATATCGATTTTAAGAAATTGTTATCTCTAAACTTCACGTCATATAGCTTACTATGACGTCATATCATATAGGCAAGTAGAATATTTGGTTGTAACCTTAACCTACTTGCGTATAGATATAAATTATTGAATGTGTGGAAAGGTGCTCTATGTTTCCTACTTTCTGCCTATAGTAACACATGACGTGATGAATTGTTTCCACTCGGGACTTCATTCTGGAATGAGCATTTATAATTTTTGGAAAAATCCATAACCATCATTAGTTCGTTTGTTTTAAGATAAAACTTACATACACTCTTCTGTCTTTGCCGCCATATAGAGTATTCTTTCGGTGCAATCTTAAAGTCGCCATCAAATATGCTGAATGTGGTTGTTTTAGGCTATCAACCTTCGTATACTCCAATTTATGCCAATCTGTTGTGATATTCTTTTTTGGAACAAAGGGCTACTGCAAGATTTAGGCACTCTCTTATTTTGTATGTAACGGTAATTGCACAATCTTTTCAGACAATTATTTCTATGATGTTCACCTTTTGAGACCTTGCACAATGTTTCCTCTGTTAATGTTGTCTCATCTGCCTTTTTCAGAAGCTTGAATATTGTACTGTTTCTTCATTAAAGCCTTCAGAGCTTCTTCTTATAAAGCAAGGTTACGACATATTTCAAAATGGCACAAAGAGGTTTTTCGACTTTTTCCCGAAATTTGCTCCACATTTTTTGATTGAAATTATTTAAATGTGAAAAAAATGTCTTTGTTTTGAGACTTAAGCTATTGATTCTTCTCTGCTTTCTGGATAGATGATTGATAATATTCAAATTATATTAATTTTGTTTATATGGTGGCGTATGGAAATATAGTCCTTACTGCGTCTCCAAATTATTATTATTATTATTATACACAATTTATAAAGCGCTAAATATAATATAAAATTACTCTAAAGCGCTGTACATAAAATATACTGAAAGGAAAAAGAAACGCATAATAGCATAATAGCGAAATATATCTAACTATATGGCCGAAAATTATGAAAATTGGTCAAATGTGTATTTTGATTACTGTGCACTAAAATTGCTGGTCAAAATTACTCAACCATGAAATGTATGGCGTCATGTAGGGGAAATGATGAAAAGCCAAAAACACGTGCATGTTGATGATGACAATTTTATGATCACATTTTGTGGTGCTTATCGATGCATTGGAGTTATAGACATCGTTTTCCGCATTTGCAATCAGTATAAATTTCATGCAATCATGGCATGGCTGACGGAAGTTACACTGGTTCCAGTAATTGAATTGCGTAAGTGAATAAAAAGGCAACAAGATGTTGTTGTGCAGTTTGTTTTAAACTTTTTAGCAAAAAAAGGTTTTTCAGTTGTCAGAGAGTAAATTAAAAGGTTTCCAACCAACCATGGCGGTGACGTTGACGCGTAACAACGTCACATCAAGACAGGGCTTTTCATCATGTCACCTCGGTTGTTGTCAAGGTATTATCAATGAAACCGATATTTATACAGCAAACTATCATACCAATATTTTCACCCTAAAATTGACAGAAATTCTCTGCTCTGATTTGGTCCGCGAGCTTGGCAACTTTTACGTCGATTTTACTCTGACGCACGCACGTACGCGTCGTGTGCGTAATGTTTTTAGCATGTTCACACTGGGAAAATGTAGCCAGTGTTTGTCGAGACTTTCTCACAAACATTCACGTTTACCAAACCAGCTGGATTCGGTAAATTCTATCCTAAAATGAAAATTCGTGGCACTCATTTGGCGGGGGGGATTTGTTGGCTTTGGAATGATACAGCTTCTATCAACCATTAAGACTATTGTCGGAAGAGTTGAATAATAATCAAATGATAAAGATAAATACTCTGGTGAACTCAATGCACAGGAAAATCAAGGCTGTTACCAATGTCCAAGGGAGATGATGAGAGTTTTTATTTTAATTTTAGGGAGTATTGACATATCAATTTCAATAACTCAGGAATTATCAGTCAAAGTCACACAAGATTTCGGCAACTTGTAGATTAAAGATGAATTAAAATGTTTGATAACAATACTGGAAAACATTTTCGAAATAATAGTTTTAATTTAATTTAAAGTAAAATATGCGTTTCTTTTTCCTTTCAGTATATAAGCATAAAACATAAAAATTACAAGTACTATAGGACTAAAAATACATGTCAAAGCCGTAAGAATACACATAAATAAACTTTTAAAAGATTACAAATTAAAGCTATAAGAATATACATAAATAAACTTTTAAAAAGATAAGAAATATTTATACATGTTAATTGCTGTAATGTCCTATGTTATAAGATAATTTAAATTTAAAAATTTAAAACAAATAAGAGTAGCTTCTTAGGAATAATCTGGGTATGCAGTAGTAAATAAATAAGTTTTTAATAATTTTTTAAAACGAATAAAATTTCTTTCAAATCTCAAAGTTTGAGGAAGACTGTTCCACAATGTTGCACTAGCCACGTCGAATCGCCTGTCGCCCTATGATTTAGTCCGCGCACGCGACTGAACAAGGAACATGGAGTTCTCTGAGCGTAGAGATCTTCTAGGCGTGTAAACCTGAACCAGTTCTTGTATATATAGTGGTGATGTTCCGTTTAAAGCTTTAAAAGTCTGTAGAAGCAGCTTGTACTGGATTCGATGTTCTACGGGAAGCCAATGTAAGTTGACTAACACAGGTGTTATATGATCATGTTTCTTTGTACGAGTAATTATTCTGGCGGCAGTATCTTGAATCCGTTGAAGTTTTGTTAAGGAACTGGTGCATATACCGTATAGTAAGGCATTGCCATAATCTAGACGGGAGGTAACAAGTGAACATACCAGGGTTTTACACGCGCTCTCTGATATTAAAGGTCGAATGCGTCCAATATTTCGTAGTTGATGGTAACATGACTTGGTAATGTTTCGAATTTGGTTATCCATGTTCAGCACAGAATCAAAGAAAACACCTAAATTTTTCACACATGATGAGACTTTAATTTTATTCCCGTCAAAAATGATGCTAACTTCATTAAAATGATGAATTCTGTGTTTTGGGGCAAATATAATAAAGTCCGTTTTTTCTTGATTTATCTTTAGAAAGTAAGAGCGCATCCAAGAACTTATATCGGAAAGGCAAGTTTGCAAACGAGATGCTACGTCTATCCAGTTGCTAGTAGGTGCTATTGCCATATACAGCTGAGTATCATCTACATAACACTGGAAACTCATGTTGTGTTTTCGGCAAATATCACAAACTGGTTTAGCAAACAGGCTGTAAAGCTTAGGTCCAAGGACCGATCCCTGGGGAACGCCAAATTGTAGATGAAAGTCTCAAGACTCGGATGAACCTATAACAATACGTTGGTGCCGATCACTTAGGTATGATCGTATCCATGACAAGGCCGCACCAGTTATGCCAAACGAAAATTCTAGGCGATTGATAAGAACATTATGATCAATCACATCGAAGGCTGCAGATAAGTCCAGCATTAACAGAACAACACTTGAACCCTTGTCTAGTGCTGATGTTATGTCATGGTGGACTCTCAAGAGAGCGGTCTCCGTTGAGTGATACACACGGTATGCTGACTGCTGTCTATCATGCAGGTGGTTTGACTGTAAATGATCTTCCAGCCTAGAATTTACAACATTTTCCAGGATTTTAGAAATAAATGGAAGGTTCGAGACAGGGCGGTAGTTCTTTAACACCTCTTTGTCTAATCCCTGTTTTTTCAAGAGAGGTCGAACAACAGCATTTTTCAGTGATGTTGGAACAGTTGATTCTGATAATGATTTATTTATAATGGTTGTGATTGTTGGAAGAAGACTGTCAACACAGGATTTCAAGACGGAAGTTGGTATTGGGTCTAACTCACATGATTTAGATGGAGAAGCCATAATGATCTTTCGAACCTCTGCCTCTGATGCTGATGTGAAGCACTCAAGTGATTTGCCCTCAAATCTTATGTCCGCTCTTAGAACATCCATTGAGGTCTGTTCATTTAAGTTTGAAAGATGGTCTCTAATAGTATTGATTTTATTTAGGAAAAAAGTGCCAAAAGTATTTGCAAGGTCCTGTTCACAACCATTAGAAGGAAAAATAGGTTTGGTTTGCTACCTATCAGTGAGTTTGTAAGTTTATATTGTTTTTTCTGGTCGTTTCCTACCTCGTCGATTTTATCTGAATAGTATTTTTTCTTTGTTTCTAGTATTAGCCTGGTTACTTGAATGGATGTGTCTCTGAAAATTTGTCTATGAACAGTCAGGTTTGATTTCCTCATCTGTCTTTCAGCCCGACGTTTTTCTCTTTTTGCCGTCCTTAGATCCTCCATGTACCATGGTGTATTAGGACGAAGGGTGATTGTTCTTGTCTCTTCTGGGACATGTTTGTTTAGGACGGCCCTTAGCTCATGGTCATAGTCAGTGATGAGATTCTTCAATGAGTCGGTTTTATCACTAAGGACTGGCGAAGAGTCAAGGTCAGTCCTGAACTTTTCGATTTCAAGTTTTTTCATCCTTCGAAAAGTTACTGTCTTTCTTTCTTTGGGAGGCTTAGCAACCTGCAGATAAGCTTTGATGGCAAGATGATCACCTGCAGCGTTGCCGTTGCCGGTTATAATAGACCATAATAGACCAGTGAATAAAGTCATAATTTTTACACAGTCAAAGACTTTAAGAACTTTTCAAATGCAAGTTAAATTAATAATAAGGGACTAAAGTTTCAAAATATATCAGGTAAATACGGTTTTTCAAGCAAACTAGAGATACTTTTAGCTTTTAATAGGTTCCAATCCAAGAACGAGGGCTGTTCAATAAATAATGTCCTAAACTGTATGACATAAAATACAGATATCATTTGACATTAAACTTGACTTTCTCTCATAATTGAATCTTTAATGAATTTATAACAGTTTATGTGACCACTTTTTATAACATAGTTTCATCATGAGAAGATAGTAAACAAGGGCTATTCGACACACTGCATTATAAATGAATGGTAAAGAACCGGTAAACTAGAGTGAAAAAAGAAGCTTCATTAAAGCTGCTGTAAAACTTGTTAAAAATCTTAAAGAAATATTCACTGAAATATATGACATTTACAGCAACCATTGCTTGTTTTATAGACAAATGAGCAGGTGGATTTCAATGATAATGATAAAGAAATATATAAAATGGGTATCAGAAATGTGTACCGTCCTTGCCAACAAAAAATTATAACAACTAGCACTGTTTACTAAATTTCTATAAATAATGCTATATGATGTAGGATTGACTTTAAGACACATAGCAAATTTGATAGACATCACATCGGGGGTAGTTTACACTTTTTTTAAAGAAACGTTTGACGGTAAAAAAGCTTAGTACTCAAAGGTCACTTTATATTTTGAAAAATGAGTGAAAACGACAGCGTGTACGAATGTATTAACATTTTTTTTGAATATCAGTAATTGGGGTTATCCACTTTTTTATATTCCAACAGATAATGGAACTTGAATCTATTGGTTAAAATCCTCAAAACAAAATTTACCATAAGATGTACTTGACTAAAACAGCGATGGTCTGGCGAGAGCAAAGAATTGCAAGAGCACAAAGATAGATTAATATGCAATTTTCTTAAATATTAGTGGAATTGTTGTTCAAATTCGTATTTGGGGTGACAGTCTAATTTCTGGAGGAGTCTAGAATGCAAAGTGTTTACAAAAACAACGAAAGGTTTACTAGAGGAAGGACCCAGAATCAGGAATCCACTACATTACATTTCTTCATGACAGCGTCTAAACACGCACACCCTGAAGAGTAAAGGGCTTTTCGGGATAAACAGATAGTTAATATTTTTTCACATGAACAATTTTCGCCAGATCTTTGACCTTTTGATTTGTTCTTATTTCTAAACTTGAAAATACACCTTTATTAAAGAAAAAACAAGTCCAAGAAATTGGATCTGCCATTTTCCAGTATACTAAAGATCATACCCAAAAATGAGTTCTAAAAAGAATCAGAAATTGGATAAAAAATGTTACGGACATGTTTTTAATTAAAAGAGACTAATAAGTAAAATAATGAAGACTAAATCATTAAAAAGCGTCTTTTGCTTCTTTCCGAGCACCGAGGACATTATTTATTGAACAGCCCTCGTATAGATTTAATCCAAAAATCCGTAAAAACTGTATTTTCTCTCTTAGTAGACGAGCAAAACTTTTTGTTTTGTATTATTTTGTAATCTTTTTATGGCAACTTTACAATATATGAAAATAATAAAGATTTAGATATACAAGGCAAATAAAAAAAACTTATATGTAATAAAACCTTGAGAGAAATATAGAAAATTCCTACTAGTCGAT
This sequence comes from Saccostrea cuccullata, assembly GCF_032062105.1. Classification (NCBI taxonomy): domain Eukaryota; kingdom Metazoa; phylum Mollusca; class Bivalvia; order Ostreida; family Ostreidae; genus Saccostrea; species Saccostrea cuccullata. Next base: position 81,729 of record NW_026926402.1, read on the forward strand.
ATACATTTCAGTTTAATTAACGTCAATTTAGAATTTATAATCTTATATGCAAGATATGGTAATATCCTTTTAAGCAAAAAGAAAAACATTCACTAATTTTGAAATACAAGTAGTTAGGGATCGTTTGATCGTCAAGAATATTTTATTTAATTCTTAATGTTCCGAAAAAGTAATGATCTTGATCCGATCTTGCTTCTGGTATTAAATGGTGAAACTTAATCCCACTGATACCACAACTTATTGACATTGTCTACTTGATTCTATAAAATTTCATTAATTTTTAAATGCTAGAAATATGAGAAGAATCCTACCTAAAATCAGTGTATAAGCATCACTAGTTGAAATCACAAGATGTTTCCAAAATCAACAGCTTAAAAACGTACGACTTTTCAACTTTATACACACCAATTCCCCACGATAAATTAAAATCCAGGCTTTTTGATATCATTGACAGCTGCTTTTTCAATAAAAATGGAACTCGTAAATTTACTTACCTGGTCATTGGTCACTTGCAAAACTATTTTGTTAAAAAAAGATTCTGATTGTACACACAAGTACTCTGAAGTTGACATAAAAGAAAATGCTTGAGTTTCTGATTGAAAATATTTATGTGGTTTTTGGAGAACTGTTCTTCCAACAATCTATTGGAATTCCCATGGAACCATCCGCGCTCCGTTATTAGCAGACCTATTTTGTATTCATATGAAGCAGAATTTATGCAAAATCTTATGCGTGAATAGAAGCTTAAGAAAACACTTGCTGTGGACTTCAACTCGACCTTCAGATATATCGACGAAGTATTGTCAATTAACAATGTTAATTTCCATTCCTACGTCGATACGATATATCCAGGAGAGCTTGAGATAAAAGATACAACAGAGTCTGACACATCTGTTTTATACTTGGACAATTTACTTAATGGTGTCCTAACAACCAAGTTATATAATAAACGTGACGACTTTCAATTTTCAATCGTCAACTTCCCTTTCTTATGCAGCAATATACCTTTATCACCTGCATACGGAGTGTATATATTTCAGTTGATTCGGTAACGAGGTAAATTATTGACAAGCAAGTTGATGAAACAAGAATATCAGCAGTCTCGTTTAAAGTATTAATTTCGTAAGTTCTATGGTCGATACAATGACCTTGTCAGCAAATACAATTTCATATTGAGTCAAAAGCTGACTGACGTTTTTCATACCAATTGTTAGTCCATTATTTATACACTGAATTGACGACGGATTTTTCCATTATTTTACGATCATGACAATGAGCACACGGCAAATGTGACCAGTCAGCAGGGAATGCTCACTCCTCCATGGCACCTGATCCCACATCTGATGTTTCAGAGGTCTTTGTTTGCTCTGCTCCTATTTTGTATTGTTTTATGGACTTTGATATTGAAAACTGTTCGTTATCTCCATATCCTTCTCGTAATCCTCATTACGTTTTTGTGACAAAATATTTTTTGCCACCAAGCAACCTTAATGCATACCACATTTTTTTTAAAGATTAGGTGCCTCTCTACTGACTTCTCCAGACATGTAAAAGTCCTGAACTTTTCTTAGTGTACATTTATCTATTCGATACTTTCATTTTCCAATGTCTGGTTTCCACCAATGCTGATACTTAGCTCTTCTCCCAATTTTCTATAAATTTTGAATAATGCCAGTTTGCTCTGATTACTATATTTCTTACAAACTGTTGAAGCAACTGTACATCGACGCCGTGGAAATGAAAGGTCGTATGTGGAATTTTGGTATTTTACAGGAGGCAATAAAAACTGTTTTTCAAACAATATATTACACGACTGTGGATCTTAAGTTAAAAGCTGTTTTATTTTCTTTTTAGGACACAAGAAAACACATCTTTAATTTGATTAATGCATGAAAATAGTTAATACAGGCAAATGTTTTGCAGATACGACCTTTAAGTATTTAGCAATACAGATATGAATTGTCGTAACTGCCACTTACGACCTTATTGTTGAAAGATTACGCAATAAAACAACCAGTTTTAGGTCGTAAGTGGCACTTCCGACGTTTCAACATCTTATTAAATCATTCGTTTATAATAGAAATTTTTGTTAAAAATAGATACCAAAAAAATAATTACCCTAAAACACTAGATATAAAAATACAAAACATTTTGAGATTCGCATTTGAGTGGAAACGATCGGAAATTGTAAATGTAAAAATACAATGTACGTTTCTTTTCAAACTTTAGCATGTATTAACATTAAAGGAACGTAGATAAAGAACATAATCAAACTGAAAAATATCAGTATGATAGAAATGGCCCAATTACATCACTGTACTGTGGAATATTTATATGTCATTTCAATGATACAGCAGGCAAAAAAAACCCTGTCCTCTCATCCGCTTCGGGTTTATCTTAAGAATTTGGTTGTAAGAGAGTGCTATCTCTGGTTTTATATGCTACATAATACATTTTGAAACGTTTTGTGAATTCTCTTTTGAAAATGCCCTCTCTTAAAATAATTACAAGTGATGATGCCAATTTGTAACTTTGTTACACAATACGGAAAACACTACAGAACTGCAAATTTCTTTGTTGACAGGCGCAGTTAATTTAAATAATGTATGCAAATAACCTCATGCCATATTTTGCATTTAGATTCATTTATTTACATTGAAATTTCTATGGATTTTTCGTTTTATCCGATCATGACAAGGAGCACATTGCGGGTGTGACCGTTCAACATAGGATTCTTACTCCCCAACGGTACCTGATCCCCCCTCTGATATTTGTTTGGGTTTTTGTTTGCCCTGCTCCCAAATTGTGCAGTTTAAACGGACTTTGAGTTTAGATACTTAAGGAATCACTGTCTAGTTAGGAGAGTATGCCAGGGCATCAACAATAGTGGGAAACATGGGATAATTTGCATAACGGGCGAAGCCCTTTATGCCAAAATTATCCCATGTTTCCCACTATTGTTTATGTCCCTGGCATACTCTCCTAACTAGACAGTGATTCCTTATATTTCCATTTCATCATGTTCATTGTGAAATAAAATTGTAGATTTAGACTTTAAAAATGTAGATTAATAGATTTAAATTACACGAGGACTTCCATGCCAATTTCAATAGTCCTCGCACACTGACGTCAAACCCAAAGGCAGCCGCACGAGATTTACATGCATGTTTGGCCTCTTTAGTGTCAGACACAGAGACAGATGCGCACGAGATTTGCATGCGTATTAGGCCTTCTTAGCTGCTGACCTATCGACCTGCCTAATTTACATTCCAGCAGAATTATCAAGAAATAAACTCCTCCCAACTTTCAAAGAGTTATCACAGAGGAAAAAAATTAGAAATGGAAATATTGTTCGTTATCTCCATGTTCAACTTGAAATAATTTCCCAACAACCATTTTTTTTCCAGTTTCATTTCATAGAAACCCTCAATATAACGTTGTATAGCCTTATTTTGTTTTGAAATTCAAAGTTAATACCTTTTGCTAAAATAAACAATGCAGACAACTACTTGTGCTGATATAAGAATATATATTTTTTTTTAATTTTTTTTTTTTTTTTGGACATTGACCTCTCTTTGCTCCTACATGTACGTTCCTTTTGTTTTGCTTGCTAGATCCTCTTTCTCCTAGTTGGACAGTTTAGTTAAAAATGCACCAGAATATGTTTCATCCTCCTTTTCATGAGAATCAACATCAAAGATATATTCCCTAGATAATATATTGACACACAGCTCAAAAATTATTAAATCACATATTTCTCCTAATATAGATTGTTCAGATTCAGAGAAACCGGTTAATCTGCATTTCTTGAAATGATGTAACTACTTTTGAGAAAAAGATTTGGTGCAATTTAACTGCTTTCATCTGAATGTTATTTTACTAGATTTACGAGTATTTTCCTTTCTTTATAATGTTAAGGCATCAGATCAGTTGAATTGACGACGAATTTTCCCGTTATTTCCCGATCATGACAAGGAGCACACAGCGGGTGTGACCTGTCAGCAGGCGATGCTCACTCCTCCATGGCACCAGATCCCACCTCTGATGTTTCGGAGGTCCATGTTTGCTCTGCTCCTATTTTTGTATTGTTTTATGGACTTTGATATTGAATACCGTTCGTTATCTCCATACCCTTCTTCTGTATCATTAGATACACCTGTATTGGTGCAGTTTCTTTTTTGTTCTTTTTCAAGTTCCGGTGATATAAGCTTGCATCATTCAAATATGGTTTAACATAAACATTTTACTGCCACATGATAACAATGAGCGTGAATCTTCATGAAAAAAAACTTGTTTTCAAAAATACCAGTTTCATTTTCATCTAGATAAAAAAAAATCTATCACCTTTTGTGATTAAAAGGATGCCTTCATTTTAAATTCTTGTGTCCCCCCTCTCAACATTAGAGTTGAACAATTTTAACCAAATATTTTGGAAAGCAAATATGATCAACATAGTTCATTACTTTGAATTTTTATAGCTTATTTTATATTAGGTTTTTGTCTTTAAGCTAGCTATCATCTTCTGATTGTTTGTATCTTTTATTCCTGAAAAGTTGGCCCATTTAATGAAGAAGGATTTTTCTTATACTCTTTCTATCTCTGAAATTTAGTTTAACTTTTTGCTACTTTATTTCAAAGGTTTTAAAAGAATTTTTAGAGAATTCTTCTCACTGTATTTTTTTCTCTGAAAATTTAAATATGTCATACTGTCATCATTATTACAATTTTAGCTGAAAATTATTGTTTCTTTCATATTCATTTAAGAGTTGGTTTTCTTAGTATCAGAGTAAATTTTAATGATTGTTTTAGAATAATTCTCGTATTTGTATCATGTACATAATATATTCATTATAACTTAATCGCACCTGAATAAAAAAAATAATAATATGGTGTAAAACGTTTGCAAGTGAAATATACTCACAAATTACATCAACTTTAGTGCACACCACTTTAAAGAGCCTTATAACTTCTTGGTTTAGTTTTAGTTGAAAAGTTGCTTAATATAATCTTTAAGTAACATTTGTTTTTTACTTGGGTGCAGATATCACAAAAAAATAAAAAGTATGTTCTTAGTTACATTAAAGACTGTAAATACCTTATTGAATTTTACTTAGAATATGAAAAACTTTCATTTTTTAAAAACTGTAAACTTATTACAATTAAATATTTGTTCAATTTAGCGCTTTTGGCGAAAAGTAGCTATTTCCAAATAAAATACATTCTTAAACACGTCTTTGGGCATTTATATAGATCTAGTACATTCAGGGATGTATTAATTTGCTTTGCTTTCTTATGCAGAATACAATTCCTGTCAAAAATATCACATGTAAACTAAACGTAATATATTTAAAGTAACAATTCTATATTGAGGCAGAAATATGTTAATACTTGTATAATAATTTCTTATAAACTTGCAACTTCAGAAGTATTATTTTTTATCAATGTAATTTTCATATCGAAAGCTATTTGTCCAACAATGCAATACTCCGTTATCCGTTATTTTGTTTTTAAAAAAACTGAAATCAAATTGGGGGCTACGGACTGTACAAAATACTGTCTGAATAGGAAAAAAAAGTTGTCAAAAGTACACATGCTTACCAAAATAAACAAATCATTTTTTACCCAGAAATGTATTTCCTTGGAAATTAAAGATTTTGACATAAAATATTGTTGCCCATTTTGCAAGAAATGATGAATAAATTTAAGAATTGAAAAATAATAAATGATATAACAATGGTTTATTTACAATGTATACACATTTCTGTAAAAAGTAAACTGAACCTTAAAAATTTAATTTTCTATGAATTTTCTACATTAAAACAATATCTAGTTTGATATGCATTACTTTAATTCTGTAAGTGAGCTTATTTTTTTTAAAGTTAAAAAAAACAGGTGCACAAGCATAACGCTTCGAAAAATGAATTCTTGACCTATATTCTGTTGTTTTCGATAGACACAGGTACTATATATACTATATGATATACCAATTGAAAGCTCTTTTTCTGCTGCAGTATAAAAGACGTAAAGCTTGCAAGAGCAGGCGCGTAGCTGCCTATACGCAAGTACGCAAGTGCGTACACATCATTTTCCAAAAAAAAAATCATGTAAATAAAAAAAAATAAATGAATGAATGAAAAAACAAAGAAAGAAAGGTGACAGATTGACTTAAAGAAAAAGAAAGAAAGGCATTTATTCGGAGAAAAAAGAATTTACCATGCAGCACTATCCGTGTTTCAAATTATTTTGCATCTTATATTTCCGATTCAAATTTTGTTCAGAATGTCTTTACAGTCGAATTTAAAGTCTTTTCTAAAACAAAATCCAAAAACACCTTCCAAAAATCTCGAAGAAAAAATTGATGAAACAAAATGTTCAACTTGTATTAATCCCGATTATCCGGACATACATTTATTGAAAGAAAGTGATCTTAGGGACACTGATATAAAGAAAAAGTTACTGGAAGGTTCATGGACAACCATACAAGAATTTCAATTTCCATTGAGGTAATGAAATAAAAATGTTTAATGAAAAAAATTTTAAATGGTAAAATTTAAATTTACAAATTAAAAGATAATATAGATCATGCATGAATATTTTTTTTTACTGGTGTTGCCAATTTTAAGATTTATTATTTATTAATTTTAAAAGCATTCTCACCTTGTTTAAGCTATCGGAATATAAAAGTAAACACCCCCTCCCCCCACCGTTTATAATCTAAAATTTCAACTCCCATGGATAACTATATTTAAATTATTTCTCTGCCGTATCTTGTTAGACTGGGAATTTTTTTTCAGTGCAAACAAGAGGAAGTTCAATGCAACATGGGTTAAAGAGAACCCCTGGCTGCGATACAGTGTTTCGTGCGATGGGGTATTTTGTGTTTATTGTGTACTGTTTGGTGTGAGAAGATCTGAAGTAAAAGAAAAATCTTTCATCTCCACTCCTATTCGAGATTGGTCGAACTTTTCAAAATATGTTTCTAGACATCTCGCGCCATCTTCGAAACACCACGGATGTGTTGATGCGGCTGAGCATTTTCTTTTAACTCTGCAAAATCCAGGAAGAGATCCACAGGGTTTAATTTTGAGTAAAAATGATGCGATTGTCGAAAAAAATATACATGTTCTCAAAAGAATTATTGATGTTATTGTATTGTGTGCTCAACAGAATATTGCACTGCGTGGCCACACAGAAGATGATAGCAATTTCATGGCAATTCTTCGCCACACAGCCCAAACAGACAAAGCTTTAAGCTATCATTTACAGAATGCTGACCCAAGAGCTAAGTACACTTCACCAGACATTCAGAACGAGCTCATTTCACTGTGCTGTAAACAAATAACTGGCTCTATAATTCTTGATGTCAACAAATCACCATACTTTGGATTTATTGCTGATGAAGCAACAGATGCTTCTACTATGGAGCAGATGGCTATGGTCCTTCGTTTTTTCGACAAAGGGAAGGGAATTGTTAGAGAGGAGTTTGTCGGTTTTTCAGAGGTGAAGAGGACAACGGGCGAGGAATTGGCTAACGCATTCCTAGATAACCTGACGCAACTAGGGGTAACTCTGAATAAGATGAGGGGTCAAGGATATGATGGTGCCGCAAACATGTCAGGAGTGAGAAAAGGAGTGCAGGCTAGAATAAGTGAAATTATTCCAGGGGCTCTTTACACACACTGCAAGGCTCATTGCCTAAATCTCGTCATAACCCATGCATGTAAAATACCCTTAATCAGAAACATGATGGATATCGTACAGCAAATTGCTTTTGCGTTTCAGTATTCTGCCAAACGTATCAACGTGTTTAAGGAGGAGCTGAAAGAGAACAATGCAGCAAAAGCTTCGATGGAGAAAAAACAGAAACTACAGACTCTGTGCGAGACAAGATGGTCTTCGAGAGCCAATGCATTGTTTACATTTAAAGCATCTCTTGAAGTTATCGATGACACTCTCCATCGATTAGCAAACGAAATGTCGGATGCAAAGGCTCGTACATATGTATGTTCCATTGAGAGATTTGATTTCATTCTCCCTCTAGTTGTCTGCGAGCATGTTTTACAAATACTAGCACCCCTGTCAGAATTGCTTCAGGCCAAGGACTCTGATCTTATTGAGGCAATGAAGGAGACAAAGGCAGTCTATGCAGTCATTCAAAACGAGCGTAATGACGACATGGTGTGGGATGCCTTGTATGCATCGGCTGTGGACTTTGCTGCTACAATTGATGTAGAACCTTCATCTCCTAGATGTGCTCATCATCAAACACTTCGTGCTAACACTCCTGCAAACTCGATAGATGTTTATTGGAAAAGATCTGTCTTCTTTCCTTTTTATGACCATGTATTGCAGGAGCTTGATGATCGTCTTCTTGGATGCAGCGAGAGGTTCATAGCTCAGTACCTTATACCTTCCAACCTTGGACAGCTCACTGACAACAGAGTTAATGCCCTGTATGAAGCTTTTAAAGCTGACATACCCGTTTCAATGGCTGTATTTCACACAGAGGTAAAGAGGTGGATCACAAGATGGTCATTAGAAGATGAAGAAAACATGCCTTCATCTCTGCAAGATACACTCCATTCGGTAAATCCTGATCTTTATCCAAATATATTCACAGTATTGTCTGTATTAATTTCCATGCCTGTTTCTACGGCTTCAGCAGAACGCTCTTTTAGCGTAATGAGACGCGTAAAAAGTTACATGCGATCAACTATGTCCACAGAGCGATTATCAGCGTTAGCTATGCTTCATGCCCACAAGGACATGCGTGTTGACTCCGAGGCTGTTGTGAAGGAATTTGCTCAGGGCAAAAGTAGACGCCTTGTCTTTTTGTTTAACAATAAAGAAAGTCAGTAAATTGTCAACTCATTGTTTTGTACTGAATTATTTGTTACACATTTGAATTAAATCATAAGTTTCATTATTGATGCTTTCATTGTTCTTTTCCAATATTTGATGTAAGTTTAGTATTTTTTTATTGAAAGTTTGAAATAAAAGCGGATACAAATACATCCGTATATTATCGTTTTCTTCTTGAAGTATCCATGAAGGCATTAACTTAACTACGAATAATTTCTGAAAAAAAAGATCAAGTGTGATTTCTTATGCAGGAAAATGACTTAGATTTTATGTAAAATCCAGGAGCTTCCGGGGGCTTCGCCCCCTGTGCCCCACCAGGGCTTCGCACTGGACCCACTGGGGGCCTTACGGCGGCCCCCAGACCCCCGACCGTTTTCTGCGTACACTTCATTTCCATGCTGGCTACGCGCCTGAAGAGACTGTAAAAAGTTGAATCTATATGACATCCATCAGTTTAAAATGGGCACATGCAAGCTGAAATGTATTTTTTTTTTTATAGCAAAAAAAATTTCCATGAAAAATACCTTCGCAAAATGTCAGTGGACCTGCCACTCATACCTCACTTTAAGGTAAATACTAACCTCTTTCCTTATTTCTAAATTTCTTATTTTTTTAGAAAAATACTTAAACAATATTCTTTTGACAGATTGTTTTTCAAGCCGTATTTCGTGAAACATTAGACATTCCAGAAAGTTACGCGGTTTTAGACGATATTTACATCAGCGATGGACCCTGTGCAGGTAAATGTAAAGCAATACTTTCATTGATTTACATTTTAAAAGTTTTTTAAAGACATTTCCTATTTTCGTACTATATATATATATATATATATACATATATATATATATATATATATATATATATATATATATATATATATATATATATATATATATATATATATATATATATATATATGTGCATGTATGTGGAAATAAAAATATTTCTAATCATGATACGGGCCATAGCGCAATTATAAGAACAAATTAGAACATATTCTACTGTGTTCTCTAAAATCACCCATTAAAATCTTTTTTAAAAAAACGCCATTATACTACACAGAACGTGTTTGCCTAAAAATGAATCCGATTGCTTAACAATTTGTAGACTACCTTAAAGCCCGAGATAATAAGCACCGCCCTCAGATTTGCCTGGTCTGTATCCCCCTGTCAGTCAAATAAATTGAGGTCTATCATTGGGTACTTTAAATTGATTGACATTTAGCTATACGTCTCTGTGTATATCTCCTTCACCTTGTTTGACACGCGTGGATACCATCAAATTAACTTTCGGTCTCCTGATGTTAACCGCTATATTAGAATTTCATATTTTAAACAATCAATTAAATTCATTTCAAATAAACAGAATTTGAGAAAGAGGCCAAAACGCCACATTGCTAATATCAGATTAAAGAATTAAATAATGAAGCTTTCCTGGCATTTTTATTTCAATTGCAATGCCCCAACGAAAAGCAGATGCTTTGAACAAATTTGTACCTACATCTCCTGAGGATACTTTTCAATATTTTTTTCTAATTTCGGCTTTTCTAGTCTAAGATTTAAAAAAAAAATATATACTGATATTTCTTCCATGCATATTTTTGATGTACTGTTGTGACCGCACACTAACGGCAAGGGTATGATTTGAAAAAACTTGAGATAACTTTACGTTCTATTTTCGTGAACCTTACATTAAAAGTAATGTACAAAAGCCTCTAAGATTATGGAAGATTTTGTAACCATATAATGTACGTGTACAAATATTAACGCATTCAATTTGTACTTATAAAGTGTTTGCTTCGGAGGGGGGAGGGGGCTACAAAATTAACTTGAAAACCACATGTTGATCTTCATAAAATTATAAACCCATTTTGTACTTGTTCCATTTATTTATCTTGATACTTTAAAACATGATCTTCACTGCATCAACAAACTATCTATCAAGACAGAAACATAATTATTCTTCATATTACCTATCTCACTTTCAAAATAAATGCGACTTACCATTATAAAGCCAACATATTCTTTTTTGATTCTTCCAAATCAGGCGCGTAGCTGCCTATACGCAAGTACGCAAGTGCGTACACATCATTTTCCAAAAAAAAAAATCATGTAAATAAAAAAAAATAAATGAATGAATGAAAAAACAAAGAAAGAAAGGTGACAGATTGACTTAAAGAAAAAGAAAGAAAGGCATTTATTCGGAGAAAAAAGAATTTACCATGCAGCACTATCCGTGTTTCAAATTATTTTGCATCTTATATTTCCGATTCAAATTTTGTTCAGAATGTCTTTACAGTCGAATTTAAAGTCTTTTCTAAAACAAAATCCAAAAACACCTTCCAAAAATCTCGAAGAAAAAATTGATGAAACAAAATGTTCAACTTGTATTAATCCCGATTATCCGGACATACATTTATTGAAAGAAAGTGATCTTAGGGACACTGATATAAAGAAAAAGTTACTGGAAGGTTCATGGACAACCATACAAGAATTTCAATTTCCATTGAGGTAATGAAATAAAAATGTTTAATGAAAAAAATTTTAAATGGTAAAATTTAAATTTACAAATTAAAAGATAATATAGATCATGCATGAATATTTTTTTTTTACTGGTGTTGCCAATTTTAAGATTTATTATTTATTAATTTTAAAAGCATTCTCACCTTGTTTAAGCTATCGGAATATAAAAGTAAACACCCCCTCCCCCCACCGTTTATAATCTAAAATTTCAACTCCCATGGATAACTATATTTAAATTATTTCTCTGCCGTATCTTGTTAGACTGGGAATTTTTTTTCAGTGCAAACAAGAGGAAGTTCAATGCAACATGGGTTAAAGAGAACCCCTGGCTGCGATACAGTGTTTCGTGCGATGGGGTATTTTGTGTTTATTGTGTACTGTTTGGTGTGAGAAGATCTGAAGTAAAAGAAAAATCTTTCATCTCCACTCCTATTCGAGATTGGTCGAACTTTTCAAAATATGTTTCTAGACATCTCGCGCCATCTTCGAAACACCACGGATGTGTTGATGCGGCTGAGCATTTTCTTTTAACTCTGCAAAATCCAGGAAGAGATCCACAGGGTTTAATTTTGAGTAAAAATGATGCGATTGTCGAAAAAAATATACATGTTCTCAAAAGAATTATTGATGTTATTGTATTGTGTGCTCAACAGAATATTGCACTGCGTGGCCACACAGAAGATGATAGCAATTTCATGGCAATTCTTCGCCACACAGCCCAAACAGACAAAGCTTTAAGCTATCATTTACAGAATGCTGACCCAAGAGCTAAGTACACTTCACCAGACATTCAGAACGAGCTCATTTCACTGTGCTGTAAACAAATAACTGGCTCTATAATTCTTGATGTCAACAAATCACCATACTTTGGATTTATTGCTGATGAAGCAACAGATGCTTCTACTATGGAGCAGATGGCTATGGTCCTTCGTTTTTTCGACAAAGGGAAGGGAATTGTTAGAGAGGAGTTTGTCGGTTTTTCAGAGGTGAAGAGGACAACGGGCGAGGAATTGGCTAACGCATTCCTAGATAACCTGACGCAACTAGGGGTAACTCTGAATAAGATGAGGGGTCAAGGATATGATGGTGCCGCAAACATGTCAGGAGTGAGAAAAGGAGTGCAGGCTAGAATAAGTGAAATTATTCCAGGGGCTCTTTACACACACTGCAAGGCTCATTGCCTAAATCTCGTCATAACCCATGCATGTAAAATACCCTTAATCAGAAACATGATGGATATCGTACAGCAAATTGCTTTTGCGTTTCAGTATTCTGCCAAACGTATCAACGTGTTTAAGGAGGAGCTGAAAGAGAACAATGCAGCAAAAGCTTCGATGGAGAAAAAACAGAAACTACAGACTCTGTGCGAGACAAGATGGTCTTCGAGAGCCAATGCATTGTTTACATTTAAAGCATCTCTTGAAGTTATCGATGACACTCTCCATCGATTAGCAAACGAAATGTCGGATGCAAAGGCTCGTACATATGTATGTTCCATTGAGAGATTTGATTTCATTCTCCCTCTAGTTGTCTGCGAGCATGTTTTACAAATACTAGCACCCCTGTCAGAATTGCTTCAGGCCAAGGACTCTGATCTTATTGAGGCAATGAAGGAGACAAAGGCAGTCTATGCAGTCATTCAAAACGAGCGTAATGACGACATGGTGTGGGATGCCTTGTATGCATCGGCTGTGGACTTTGCTGCTACAATTGATGTAGAACCTTCATCTCCTAGATGTGCTCATCATCAAACACTTCGTGCTAACACTCCTGCAAACTCGATAGATGTTTATTGGAAAAGATCTGTCTTCTTTCCTTTTTATGACCATGTATTGCAGGAGCTTGATGATCGTCTTCTTGGATGCAGCGAGAGGTTCATAGCTCAGTACCTTATACCTTCCAACCTTGGACAGCTCACTGACAACAGAGTTAATGCCCTGTATGAAGCTTTTAAAGCTGACATACCCGTTTCAATGGCTGTATTTCACACAGAGGTAAAGAGGTGGATCACAAGATGGTCATTAGAAGATGAAGAAAACATGCCTTCATCTCTGCAAGATACACTCCATTCGGTAAATCCTGATCTTTATCCAAATATATTCACAGTATTGTCTGTATTAATTTCCATGCCTGTTTCTACGGCTTCAGCAGAACGCTCTTTTAGCGTAATGAGACGCGTAAAAAGTTACATGCGATCAACTATGTCCACAGAGCGATTATCAGCGTTAGCTATGCTTCATGCCCACAAGGACATGCGTGTTGACTCCGAGGCTGTTGTGAAGGAATTTGCTCAGGGCAAAAGTAGACGCCTTGTCTTTTTGTTTAACAATAAAGAAAGTCAGTAAATTGTCAACTCATTGTTTTGTACTGAATTATTTGTTACACATTTGAATTAAATCATAAGTTTCATTATTGATGCTTTCATTGTTCTTTTCCAATATTTGATGTAAGTTTAGTATTTTTTTATTGAAAGTTTGAAATAAAAGCGGATACAAATACATCCGTATATTATCGTTTTCTTCTTGAAGTATCCATGAAGGCATTAACTTAACTACGAATAATTTCTGAAAAAAAAAGATCAAGTGTGATTTCTTATGCAGGAAAATGACTTAGATTTTATGTAAAATCCAGGAGCTTCCGGGGGCTTCGCCCCCTGTGCCCCCACCAGGGCTTCGCACTGGACCCACTGGGGGCCTTACGGCGGCCCCCAGACCCCCGACCGTTTTCTGCGTACACTTCATTTCCATGCTGGCTACGCGCCTGAAGAGACTGTAAAAAGTTGAATCTATATGACATCCATCAGTTTAAAATGGGCACATGCAAGCTGAAATGTATTTTTTTTTTTATAGCAAAAAAAATTTCCATGAAAAATACCTTCGCAAAATGTCAGTGGACCTGCCACTCATACCTCACTTTAAGGTAAATACTAACCTCTTTCCTTATTTCTAAATTTCTTATTTTTTTAGAAAAATACTTAAACAATATTCTTTTGACAGATTGTTTTTCAAGCCGTATTTCGTGAAACATTAGACATTCCAGAAAGTTACGCGGTTTTAGACGATATTTACATCAGCGATGGACCCTGTGCAGGTAAATGTAAAGCAATACTTTCATTGATTTACATTTTAAAAGTTTTTTAAAGACATTTCCTATTTTCGTACTATATATATATATATATACATATACATATATATATATATATATATATATATATATATATATATATATATATATATATATATATATATATATTATAGATAAAAGTTTGAGTTTATCATTTGAATTTGGATATATATATATATATATATATATATATATGTGCATGTATGTGGAAATAAAAATATTTCTAATCATGATACGGGCCATAGCGCAATTATAAGAACAAATTAGAACATATTCTACTGTGTTCTCTAAAATCACCCATTAAAATCTTTTTTAAAAAAACGCCATTATACTACACAGAACGTGTTTGCCTAAAAATGAATCCGATTGCTTAACAATTTGTAGACTACCTTAAAGCCCGAGATAATAAGCACCGCCCTCAGATTTGCCTGGTCTGTATCCCCCTGTCAGTCAAATAAATTGAGGTCTATCATTGGGTACTTTAAATTGATTGACATTTAGCTATACGTCTCTGTGTATATCTCCTTCACCTTGTTTGACACGCGTGGATACCATCAAATTAACTTTCGGTCTCCTGATGTTAACCGCTATATTAGAATTTCATATTTTAAACAATCAATTAAATTCATTTCAAATAAACAGAATTTGAGAAAGAGGCCAAAACGCCACATTGCTAATATCAGATTAAAGAATTAAATAATGAAGCTTTCCTGGCATTTTTATTTCAATTGCAATGCCCCAACGAAAAGCAGATGCTTTGAACAAATTTGTACCTACATCTCCTGAGGATACTTTTCAATATTTTTTTCTAATTTCGGCTTTTCTAGTCTAAGATTTAAAAAAAAAATATATACTGATATTTCTTCCATGCATATTTTTGATGTACTGTTGTGACCGCACACTAACGGCAAGGGTATGATTTGAAAAAACTTGAGATAACTTTACGTTCTATTTTCGTGAACCTTACATTAAAAGTAATGTACAAAAGCCTCTAAGATTATGGAAGATTTTGTAACCATATAATGTACGTGTACAAATATTAACGCATTCAATTTGTACTTATAAAGTGTTTGCTTCGGAGGGGGGAGGGGGCTACAAAATTAACTTGAAAACCACATGTTGATCTTCATAAAATTATAAACCCATTTTGTACTTGTTCCATTTATTTATCTTGATACTTTAAAACATGATCTTCACTGCATCAACAAACTATCTATCAAGACAGAAACATAATTATTCTTCATATTACCTATCTCACTTTCAAAATAAATGCGACTTACCATTATAAAGCCAACATATTCTTTTTTGATTCTTCCAAATCAGGCGCGTAGCTGCCTATACGCAAGTACGCAAGTGCGTACACATCATTTTCCAAAAAAAAAATCATGTAAATAAAAAAAAATAAATGAATGAATGAAAAAACAAAGAAAGAAAGGTGACAGATTGACTTAAAGAAAAAGAAAGAAAGGCATTTATTCGGAGAAAAAAGAATTTACCATGCAGCACTATCCGTGTTTCAAATTATTTTGCATCTTATATTTCCGATTCAAATTTTGTTCAGAATGTCTTTACAGTCGAATTTAAAGTCTTTTCTAAAACAAAATCCAAAAACACCTTCCAAAAATCTCGAAGAAAAAATTGATGAAACAAAATGTTCAACTTGTATTAATCCCGATTATCCGGACATACATTTATTGAAAGAAAGTGATCTTAGGGACACTGATATAAAGAAAAAGTTACTGGAAGGTTCATGGACAACCATACAAGAATTTCAATTTCCATTGAGGTAATGAAATAAAAATGTTTAATGAAAAAAATTTTAAATGGTAAAATTTAAATTTACAAATTAAAAGATAATATAGATCATGCATGAATATTTTTTTTTACTGGTGTTGCCAATTTTAAGATTTATTATTTATTAATTTTAAAAGCATTCTCACCTTGTTTAAGCTATCGGAATATAAAAGTAAACACCCCCTCCCCCCACCGTTTATAATCTAAAATTTCAACTCCCATGGATAACTATATTTAAATTATTTCTCTGCCGTATCTTGTTAGACTGGGAATTTTTTTTCAGTGCAAACAAGAGGAAGTTCAATGCAACATGGGTTAAAGAGAACCCCTGGCTGCGATACAGTGTTTCGTGCGATGGGGTATTTTGTGTTTATTGTGTACTGTTTGGTGTGAGAAGATCTGAAGTAAAAGAAAAATCTTTCATCTCCACTCCTATTCGAGATTGGTCGAACTTTTCAAAATATGTTTCTAGACATCTCGCGCCATCTTCGAAACACCACGGATGTGTTGATGCGGCTGAGCATTTTCTTTTAACTCTGCAAAATCCAGGAAGAGATCCACAGGGTTTAATTTTGAGTAAAAATGATGCGATTGTCGAAAAAAATATACATGTTCTCAAAAGAATTATTGATGTTATTGTATTGTGTGCTCAACAGAATATTGCACTGCGTGGCCACACAGAAGATGATAGCAATTTCATGGCAATTCTTCGCCACACAGCCCAAACAGACAAAGCTTTAAGCTATCATTTACAGAATGCTGACCCAAGAGCTAAGTACACTTCACCAGACATTCAGAACGAGCTCATTTCACTGTGCTGTAAACAAATAACTGGCTCTATAATTCTTGATGTCAACAAATCACCATACTTTGGATTTATTGCTGATGAAGCAACAGATGCTTCTACTATGGAGCAGATGGCTATGGTCCTTCGTTTTTTCGACAAAGGGAAGGGAATTGTTAGAGAGGAGTTTGTCGGTTTTTCAGAGGTGAAGAGGACAACGGGCGAGGAATTGGCTAACGCATTCCTAGATAACCTGACGCAACTAGGGGTAACTCTGAATAAGATGAGGGGTCAAGGATATGATGGTGCCGCAAACATGTCAGGAGTGAGAAAAGGAGTGCAGGCTAGAATAAGTGAAATTATTCCAGGGGCTCTTTACACACACTGCAAGGCTCATTGCCTAAATCTCGTCATAACCCATGCATGTAAAATACCCTTAATCAGAAACATGATGGATATCGTACAGCAAATTGCTTTTGCGTTTCAGTATTCTGCCAAACGTATCAACGTGTTTAAGGAGGAGCTGAAAGAGAACAATGCAGCAAAAGCTTCGATGGAGAAAAAACAGAAACTACAGACTCTGTGCGAGACAAGATGGTCTTCGAGAGCCAATGCATTGTTTACATTTAAAGCATCTCTTGAAGTTATCGATGACACTCTCCATCGATTAGCAAACGAAATGTCGGATGCAAAGGCTCGTACATATGTATGTTCCATTGAGAGATTTGATTTCATTCTCCCTCTAGTTGTCTGCGAGCATGTTTTACAAATACTAGCACCCCTGTCAGAATTGCTTCAGGCCAAGGACTCTGATCTTATTGAGGCAATGAAGGAGACAAAGGCAGTCTATGCAGTCATTCAAAACGAGCGTAATGACGACATGGTGTGGGATGCCTTGTATGCATCGGCTGTGGACTTTGCTGCTACAATTGATGTAGAACCTTCATCTCCTAGATGTGCTCATCATCAAACACTTCGTGCTAACACTCCTGCAAACTCGATAGATGTTTATTGGAAAAGATCTGTCTTCTTTCCTTTTTATGACCATGTATTGCAGGAGCTTGATGATCGTCTTCTTGGATGCAGCGAGAGGTTCATAGCTCAGTACCTTATACCTTCCAACCTTGGACAGCTCACTGACAACAGAGTTAATGCCCTGTATGAAGCTTTTAAGGCTGACATACCCGTTTCAATGGCTGTATTTCACACAGAGGTAAAGAGGTGGGTCACAAGATGGTCATTAGAAGATGAAGAAAACATGCCTTCATCTCTGCAAGATACACTCCATTCGGTAAATCCTGATCTTTATCCAAATATATTCACAGTATTGTCTGTATTAATTTCCATGCCTGTTTCTACGGCTTCAGCAGAACGCTCTTTTAGCGTAATGAGACGCGTAAAAAGTTACATGCGATCAACTATGTCCACAGAGCGATTATCAGCGTTAGCTATGCTTCATGCCCACAAGGACATGCGTGTTGACTCCGAGGCTGTTGTGAAGGAATTTGCTCAGGGCAAAAGTAGACGCCTTGTCTTTTTGTTTAACAATAAAGAAAGTCAGTAAATTGTCAACTCATTGTTTTGTACTGAATTATTTGTTACACATTTGAATTAAATCATAAGTTTCATTATTGATGCTTTCATTGTTCTTTTCCAATATTTGATGTAAGTTTAGTATTTTTTTATTGAAAGTTTGAAATAAAAGCGGATACAAATACATCCGTATATTATCGTTTTCTTCTTGAAGTATCCATGAAGGCATTAACTTAACTACGAATAATTTCTGAAAAAAAAAGATCAAGTGTGATTTCTTATGCAGGAAAATGACTTAGATTTTATGTAAAATCCAGGAGCTTCCGGGGGCTTCGCCCCCTGGGCCCCCACCAGGGCTTCGCACTGGACCCACTGGGGGCCTTACGGCGGCCCCCAGACCCCCGACCGTTTTCTGCGTACACTTCATTTCCATGCTGGCTACGCGCCTGCAAATGTCTTTTTTTAAATACATTAAATAAGTCCTTTTCTTCTGCAAGCCTTATGGTCAAATGAATTCCTTAACTCTATCACCAATCAGCGACATGTACATGTAGTACATGTAAATGTCTATTGCAACATATTCCATTAATAAAAAGTTTAGTTGTAAACACTTTCTCTCCCATGCTTAAAGTAATATACGCCGTATGAATGTCGATTTGTATGTGAAAAAAACGACTAAATGATTTGAAACACATGAAGTGAAATAAAAAAAATAATATTTCAACAAAATTTAACTATATAAATCGTTATAATAACAGTACAATAAAGCAATATCTGCAATTAAGAATCCAGTCTTTTCATGAATATTGATAAAGGAAGTGCGTAAACAGTAGGCCTAAATATAGACACGTCTGTCCACGGGAAATCACAGACAATGAGGTATGTTGCATTTTGACAACGATTTTTAATAAAAGGTTAATATGCGTCATAACAGAGTATAGATGGTTGATACTGATTACATTTGAAGGTAAGTTAAATTAATAGTAACACGCCATCCATGTCAAAAGTGAGTTGTATCTCAAAGGGCTTACCTCGTTTTCTCAACGCCGTGTTTGTTAATCAAAAAATTAATCTAAAAGTAGCGACGGCGTCACGTGGTGGGTTTATTTAAAAATAGCCATTTCTTTCCTTGCAGGATAATTAATAATTATAATTTGATAACTAAATAACGCATTTTATTTAAATGGTGTGATTTACAGTATTTTCGTAACTTTTATTGGTAAACAAAATATATAATTTCCAGCCGTATTTTATAATGGCGCACGTCATAGCGTATATTACTTTAATATAAACAATGTCATGCACAGTCATACTTCCTGTCACATGCGTAATTCAAACACCAATCGGCAATCCTCGGCTGACTCCGCTATGCTCCATTCAGACATGTGCGAGGTACAAGCCATCCGAGGAACTCCGAGTGTTCTAACTCTCATTCGATTTAAATTATGATGTTGTAACACACGCGGGCTTAGATTAGTAATGCATGTCTCTATCCTGCGGGGTGTATCGTGCATATCAGACAGTCAAGGTCAGTCTATCGCGGACTCTGATGGTCAACATTAATTTAAATGCTCGTTTAACTTATTGGTATTATTTTCTCCTGTCTCCCGTGCTAAAGCTTTTTTATTTCATTTTAAAATCGTTGCGCTGTGTAGTTTGTGTGAGCTGTATTCAATATTAATCTATTGCAGTATTTATATGTAAATAACGTAATGCTCTTTCAAAAAATAAAATAATAAAAGTAACAGCAAAAACAAAAACAAAACAAAAAAAAAAACGAACAAACAAACAAACAAATTTCCTTTTCTATTCCGTGTGTACAAAAACAAAATGTTGTAAATGATTTTTATTTATTGAAAAAAAAAATACTATAAAAGATATCATTGGGAGAAAAAAATCATCAATCTCTGTGGTCAACTGTTACAGTAAATATACATGAAGAAAACAAGCAACATAGCAGCTGGAAGACATTTTCTTTACACTCTTATAGAATAAACAGGAAATCATATGTCAAAGTTGCTAAAGGTTAGAGGTGAGTCTTGATTACAGTGCATTTTTCGCATTACACAATATGTTAGGTCGTATGATAGTTTCAACAATGAAGTCAATTCATACAAGTGCATTTACTGCTTAAATCAAATAATTTTTTTGCGTCTTACAAGGCGTGGGAGTGCATGTAGAAGTGTTATATGTAGAGAACTGTGTATCTAGAATTATGAATTAATATCCGAGTTTTATTTAATGTTATTTACAATGGAGTTCCACTTTTTTCTAGATTTATTTCCATGACACTTAATTTGCCATCGTGAATGTAAGACATTATTATACCCCCCGCTTGAAAAGTGTGAGGGTATATAGTAATCGGAATTTCCGTCCGTCTGTTACGCTATGGGGTACCCGTCTTTTATCCGCAACTCCTCTTATACCACTGAGTGAAATTTAATGAAACTTTCACAGAATCCTTAATACATATTGCCATTGTGCACCTTCTATTTTTTTTTTTTTTGATCCGACACATATTTGGGGTTTCCTGGCCACAACAAAACATAGACTTTTCCATTATAATCTTATGGGAGGCGGGGGGTATCATTTAGTGAGCTCATTGCTCACAGTACCTCTAGTTTCATAATCTTATCTTATACTTCCATACTTTGTCTTACAAGGCGTGGGAGTTCATGTAGAAGTGTTTATATGTAGAGAACTGTGTATCTAGAATTATGAATTAATATCCGAGTTTTATTTAATGTTATTTACAATGGAGTTCAACATTTTTTCTAGATTTATTTCCATGACACTAAATTTGCCATCGTAAATGTAAGACATTATTATACCCCCCGCTTGAAAAGTGGGAGGGTAAATAGTAATCGGAATTTCCGTCCGTCTGTACGTCCGTCTGTTACGCTATGGGGTATCCATCTCTTATCCGCAAATCCTCTTATTTATAGTCCCGTGTATTCTGTCGGGAGTGGTACTCTCATATATTTCTATTCGAGTTTGCCAGTTTTATATCACAAAAACTTGTTTTCCCTTGAATGACATCAGGTTCTACCACATTTAAAGTTAAATTCGATTAAATCCCTTACTTTTCTTTGGTTTTTTTTCCATTTACTTCACATTGCCTTTTAATAAAATGACAGATATTGACCGTGTACACTGCATGAAAATTTCTAATGAGAAAGTATGTAGATGTAAAGGATATTAATTACACAATTTACAACAAAGTACCTTTTTTTTCTTTTTATAAAATTGATATTTAGAATATTGGTGACAGTTTTATAGTAATTAATATGATTGAGACCTATGATACAGATTTATATTTTTAAAAATTCAAAAAATGCTCTAAATATTGATCTCTCTCTTTACTGATGGAATTTACACAGGATTAAAAAAATCATTTGCACGTATTGCTGAAAGAGAATAAAGGATATAAAATAAGTGGAAACAAAAAAAAAATATTGACTTCGCAATGAAACAATTATCAAACAGTACAATCCAATTGGGCATGAATCTAACAGTAAAAATATTTTTGAAATAAGTTCGGAGACCTATTAATCATCCATGTTTCATAATCAGAGCCCACCCCCCCCCCCCACCCCCGCTTCCCAAAACATATCTCTCTTCCAGTAAATGCACTAGCCTAGAATGTTTGTCTGATGAAAGAAATCAGTTTCACAGATACATGTAGCGCATGAAAACAGTAAAATTTCTATACTTTTTCTCTGGACATAACTCGTCTAATCTTTTGTATTCTTATTCAAAAAGATATAACAAACTCTGCACTTGGAAACATTTAAGTTCTGTACGTGTATCATGATTGTGATATGTATTTTATTTTATTGAACACTATTTAACAATACCACTTTGGACATTATAAATGCTGTCAATAAGCAAATATTAATAATTTCAACTATTCTCATAATATCGATCATGCTTATCGGACGATATTTGACAAGCAAAACAAGGGGAGGGACACAAGGGTTATATGACATTCCCTCTTTTTAAGATACCATTTAATGGGTTTTAGGCACTCTTAAAACAACCTTAGTCCTATACGTTTTTTTTTATTAGGGCACCCATCACGACAACATCATTAAAAAGACAAATAGTTTTAATACTGTAATATCTATAATGAGTGATAGCAGTTCCTCTCCGTTTAAATTATCATTTTAGTAGAAGTATTAAGTAGGGATGTCAAAATACTAGCATTTATTTTACGCAGTCGGACATTCGATTGCATTATTCGAAATCGACTATTTGGAGCATTTATTAATTTATTTTAAAGCACGGTGTTTTAGAAAGCTTATTAAATAATCAAAATAAATCGGAAAGGGGAATTGTAAACACCCTATACCTTAGGCGATATTGCTAGATACTGCATGCTTAATTGATGATAACCCCGGCTATCAAAATATCCTTACTACTCAGTATGCAAGATTTTTGTATTAAAAATTTTCTAATTTTAAATACTTCACGGCTATGCAAATATTGTGTGATCCTAACTTTTGAAATTCCTAGATTCTTTAAATATATATTTAAAAACGGTACACGTCAAATTAATAACTTATTGCCCCGGAAAAAATGAAGTATACAATTGAAATATGTCTTCATCATCAAACCACTTCGATTTGTTGATAAAAAAAAATGCGTCTGAATGATGGAGACTATAGTGGAAAATAATTTACGGAAAGCTTCTAGTCGGATAAGAATCGAACAAAATCGATACCCAAAATTCCATACTTTATCAATTCCTTTAGTAACAGTTGGCTGCATAAAATATGAATTGAAATCAGACATTTGAATGACCTATCAGCAAAAATAGATTTGCATTAATGAATATAAAACCCAGACTGTGTAACTTACGCTTTTATGCGATGAGTAAAATTTCATGTTCGAAAACAGGAACCTTTTTCGATAGGTCTTTTTTTCGATAGTAAATGCTTAGCAACTTTATATATTAAATATGAAAGACATATATATTTTTAAAGATGTGTTTGTCGTAATTTATAATAGGAAAAACATTTTTAAAATCCCTTTCATGCATAGTGAAACTTTAACTATGAATTACTTCTCCCACCTTAATCCCATGCAATGCCAAAACTTACACCTAAATTTATAGAGCAGACAGGTCATCCGGGCTGCAAATTTTAAAAAGGCCAGTAAATGAGAATTTATTATTTCGGTTGGTAAATACTTTCAAAAAAAAATGTTCAATATGATAAAATGTTA
This sequence comes from Saccostrea cuccullata, assembly GCF_032062105.1. Lineage (NCBI taxonomy): Eukaryota > Metazoa > Mollusca > Bivalvia > Ostreida > Ostreidae > Saccostrea > Saccostrea cuccullata. The sequence goes on from NW_026926402.1 coordinate 105,573, forward strand.
ATTTATTAAAAGACAGAATATTACGAGATTTTGCTCCTTCTGACGAGAATAAAGCGCGTTTTACAATGCACTAAGGCTTTAATTGTCATGTTGTAAATTTTGAATATACCAGGTGGCAGTAATTAAAAATACAAAATTTACAAATTGTCATGTTGTAAATCTTGTATTTAATTACTGCCACCCTGTAAATGCAAAATTTACAACATAGCATAACCTCTACATCTCAATACCAGAAACTGAAAGAGAAGAAACGTAGTGAGGGATCTGGAGAGAGTTTTGGGGTTTTAACATCCTCTAAGAGAGAGAGCGAGGATTCCCACATATGTGTTGCGTTTTTATTAAAGTAAAACCTCTATTTATAGATAAGTTTAAGGTAGGACCAAATAGATAGGTAAAATTTTTCCTCAAATTCAATTTTTCTGAAACTTTGATATTTTGTTCTTGGATACAAAATCTCTCTTTTTATATAATATGAAAGAAATTCAACCGCACATTTTTTTGCCTACACATTCTGAAATATGGCCTATCAGACCCCTGTAAGATGATTGTGAAATCGGACATTCGTCTTGAGAATGAGCCTTATTCTAAAATATTCTATTGATCTATTGCAAATTTAAGTAATACATTTAATAAAGATAACCTTTTTGTTACCTTAAATAAGGGAGTGACATGGATACTGGAAATTTTGGGTAAAATATTAAGTAAAATAGAACAAACATTGTGTCAGAAACTGAAAATTCACATGTAAATATCCGACAGTTTAAGTTTTCTTAAGAGAAAATGTATGATTCAATTTTTACAAAAAATTAAGAGAATGATTCAAATGGGTCCTAGAATAAAATGTGTAAAAATAAAGAAAATTGAACCGGTAGTTTCATATATTTTGGCGATTAAAAAAATATCAATGGGAAAAAAAAGATTCGGTAGATGACGTCACAATATTTTACATTTGACCTCTTGATATGACCTTTACCTTTGTAGTACATAAAGAATGGAGACTCCTTATATATCTGTCCAAATATCATCCCTCTACTATTTATGAAGCAAAAGTTGCACTGCATTTTATAGCAAACTGTTACATGCTTGTTTATTGCACTTAAATAGCGTAGTCTCATTCCAAAATGTAAGCTCCCAAGTGACCAATATATAGGATTCTCTGATTTTTTCACAAAATATAACGCAAATATGCCAAAACTTATTATAATTTTTCTTTCAGGGATCATTCATTGTTGTTATAGTTATATTATTTATTTTTCCTACAGTTCTTTTTAATAAATGCGTTAAAAATGAATTCAGGGGTGTTTTGTCCTACCTTAAACTTTAGTTTTAAACTTTTAATGTAGAAACTATACTTAAACATCAAACTTTCGCCAGAGTTCGAATTCATTTGTACCAAACTGAGTGTGGAGACGCAGAGAACTATGGGTAAGTTTGCTTATACATGTAAATAATGTACATGTATTTTATGTATGGAAAAGTTCCTTAGATGTCGCATGAAATTGTTTAATGTCTCAGTTTCTAATTGCTTCATGAAAGGAACAAATGACTAGTTTGCAGTCGATTTTTGACGCTTGCGTCAATGATTCTTGTTCATGCATTTCGAGATGAGAATTTCATGATCACCTCCTTTTCTTGCATTTATTCAATATTCAGATGTCGTTTCGTTATAATATCGTCGGTCCATTCGACTGATAGTCTAATAGTCGCCTATTCATTGACATCCCAAGTATTGATGTCTGACAGTTGATTAGGAGTAGTCAAAATGAAAAACAAATTAATCTACAAAGTCCCCAGTAAATGTACAGTATCTCTTGTATATAGTTGCCTGACGTCACGGCGTCAGGCTGTATAAGGATTGATATTTCCAAGATCCGAAAGTGTGCGATCATATCTAAAGAGCTAGATTTTGTGCAAGCTGATTTACATTGGAATTCTTTACCTGCATTTTAAAAGAAACAGTTTTCAGAGAAAAGAATGATACTGCTGATGCAAAATACTGCAGTGTTTACTTCCTCTACTCTTTTGCAAGGAACAGATTTTTCCATGTAATTTGCCGTTTCAACATGTCCGTGTATCCTTTTTTCTGCATTTCTATACTACTGGATCAGTCCATTTATATTCTACGAAAGGGGTGAATCGCTCTTTTCGCGCCAAATGTCACTAGTAAGCTATCTTCGCGCCTGTTCTTTGGATTGTTCTATTGTATGAATGGATGTGCCAACTTCCATGAAAACCTCATTCTAATGCCTCAAAAATTCTATCTACAAGTTTTATATCATTCTTTAAAACAACATATCGTATACATCAGTATATTGACAATTATTTTTCTAATTTGTTTCCCGATCCCGCGGTTGGTCTATTCCATAAATGGACTAGTCCAATAATAATAAACAACGCTGTTCAAGTCATCGTCTCCAGATGCATGATCAATTATTTGTGTCTTTTCAGATACACACAATAAATAAGAGAGCAGTGAAAAAACTTGGATTTTCAAGATTTCTCATTCCACCAGACCTAAGGTCTAAAAAATGAATTTACTTATTTCATTCTCAATATCTGATAGTGTCACTATAACCCCCCCCCCCCCCCCCACACACACACACACACACCCTTTAACAGGTCGAGGAAACTATTTTCTGTGACGTCGGAATAAATTTAAATGTTAAGTGAGCAACCAACGTGACTGACAAATCGACCAATCAGCCCAACGAGTTGCAGTTTACTACAAAAATACTACACGTGTGTTCCTAAAAGGCCAATTTTTTAAATCGCTCTCGGAAAAACCTGATGCATTTTTCCAAGCATTTTACACACTTAATACAATATGAACATCATTATCTACTAATTTCATGCTCACAATTTTATAAACAAATGATTTACAATGATAAAAATTAGGGTTTTCTCCACTCCATTGTACAAGTCCGTTTGTTGACAGTTTTCCCCGTGCTGTGCTGTCGGTGAAAAGTCAATTTCACGTGACTATTCCTTGGTCCAAAAACAATCAACTCTGAGGTGTGCTCACGTCGTATTGTCAATGTTTCCAACGTATACAACTTCGAAATATATGCTACTCACGTTTTATGATCAATGCGCATGAGGGTTTATATACATGTAACAGGTAAATAATAAAAAAAAGTGCAACTTAAGAATTCTTTTTCTTTTTTGGGGGGGGGGGGTTATAAAATGCAACTTTTAATCTCTAGTAACAAATAATAACCGAGCAACAACTAATTCAACCAGTTACATGGCAAATTAACGAATATCGAGTTAAAAACTTGAGTCTTTTAAACTTGTGAAGACTTTGTGAGTGGTATTTCAACGTAATATTTAACAAGGAAAACATACTTTGTTTGTTAATGTGAGCATGGGGAATCTTAATTAGTATCTAATCTTCGTATTTTTCATGACACATTTCAAAAAAATTGTTAGCTGACTTTCCAGCAGTCGTTTGAAATCGCGTCCTAAATTTCCCTGACCCACGTGTTTGTAGTAAAAATAAACATGTAGTAGACCATCATGCTTTTCGGCTCGTTCACTGGATTGGATCATTGTTTGCTGTGAGCACCTCTGTGCGCAATCGCAACAATATCCATATAAGGTAGTTTCCTCGACCTGTTTAAGAAAATATCCTAGGTTATACAATGTAGCTTGAAATCAATTTAGATGCAAGGGAAGATCACTCCACTTGCAGACCCTCCCCCCCCCCCCCACACACACACAGAATAATAACTCTTTTGTATGCTGTGTAGAGATGATTCTTCTGCAAGTAAAATAAAATCAAGGTTTCAATTACACAAGGTTCACAAAATATAAAGTTATAGGATATGTTTTAAACCCATAAAGGTATTAATGCTCAAAAGGTTTATCACTCTTCATGCAGATAAATTGATTGATTTAGTCAGGCAAGCTTTTTAAAAAGCTGTTACTTGTTTCATTTAACATAGAAGGGCATTTACGATTTGCCAAATACTCAGTATATGTTCGTTTATACATATCGTGCAAGACTCTTTTTTATATAAATAATTGTCATATACCATTCACTTATTCGAACATTTAATTGTATGAAAAGTCAATAATGTACATTTCTTAAAACTTTATTATCTTGTTTACTTGTCTTTCTTCCTGTGAGAGAAATAGTTCATAATATTAATAAACAGATGTACTCAGTATCTGTATCAAAAAACAGAATGAACAGTGATCGATCTCAAGAGAAAAACGGATTCTTGAAAGTTCCGGTGCCTAGGAGAATAAGCATCCCCAGTGACATGTCACACCTGCTGACCCGCAATGAGCCTACAAAACTGAAGATCTCAGAAATTAATTCTCCGCTCGTCCATCCGTTTTTCTCAGACTAGCCAGCTAAAGATCTATGTACAGTACTTCAAATCAATTAAACTAAACAATTTAGTTAAGTACTACAAAATTCAGTGTTTCTGCTTCTTCGCTGATGACATTGGACAAAGATATGCATGCTTAGTTTAATATCATCATTCAATGCATTTTTTGTTATTGTACACTGTACATATTCGATGAAAGCAGGCTAACCGCTTTTCAGTACTTTCAGTATTTTGATTTTTATTTGCCTCGCCCTTTGATCTCATTTCCATGTTACCTGTACCTGTATAATAAGTTCAATTTTATTGGACACCTACAGGTAACTTATTGGACGGAGTGCAAGAAAACAGCAAATTTATTGGACCAGGTTTAACAAAAGATGACGTCACAAAAATGTTTTAATCAATTGTTACAGGTGGTTTACATTTTTCTCACACTATGAATTGTAAAAACCAAAAAGATGTTTGTAAAGTTGAATTTAACAGAAATGCTTTGAAATGATATAAATGTGCATCTAGATTATTTGGGTGATCCTAGAACTCAATTAATAGATATATTTTTGTGCACTAAAGAATATGATACAGACATTTTTTTTCTTTGGAGACTAAATATCATCTCACAGGTTTAGAAAAGTGGATAATTTTTAGTTTTTAGCTCATCTGAGCCAAAGGCCAGAGTAAGCTTTTCTGATCAAAAGTTGTCCGTTATCGTCGTTATTGTTGACGTCGTTATAAACTTTTCAGATTTGCATCTTCTTCTCCAGAACTACAAGGCCAATTTCCACCAAACTTTGCATAGAGTATCCTTGGGTAGAGGGGATTCAAGTTTGTTCAAATGAAATGTACATTCAAATTTGTTCAAAGTATGACCCCCCCCCCCATGGTAGGGTGGGGCCACAATGGCCGATCAAAGTTTTACATAAGAATATAGAGATAAATCTATAAAGAAAGGATCACTCCATTATAAATAGGACCGGGCTTGGTTTTGTTCTCTATAAAAAGCTTGTCGTTTTCCGTTCCAATAAATGACATTAGGCTGAATACATATAACAATTTGTTTTTCCTTAATCTTTATTTCAGTGAGTAGATGTAGGAGGAACCCTTTCATTGATTTTCTGAGTTTGTTATCTCCAAATGTACTAATTGAAATTTGTCTTTACTTCTCATTGTGCATAAAGGTAGTGTCTACTGTCTCTGACATTCTATTCTTTATGTCTAGACTATTTATCCGTGGATATAATAAAACATGCCATTACTGTGTGCAAATTATGTAGGCCGAAATGAAATCTAAGGTAGTGCATTTACTGAAATATGTAGCCAAAATCAATTTGATTAAATTCTAAGAAATGTATACAATTGAAATTCATCGCAGTTCAATTCTGCCAAGAATACCTTATTGAGTAACAAATAGTGAGTTATTCTTTTCCTCGGAGAAAGTGTGTTTATACTGAGGTTCGTTCCGCCTGACTGACAACTGTACATCAGGGGGTCGTAACATAAAGGCTACTTAAGTCTAAGACCGTGCTTAAGTAGGACTTAAGTACAGTCTAAAACTTAAGACCGTAACTAGAAGCGTGCTAAGATTTGACAATCTTAGCAAAACTTAGGCGGCCGGTAAAGGTGACTTAAGTATATCTTAACTTTCTTATAGATCTATTCAAAACTATTTTATGCTGACTTTCGGTGTTAAAGCATTTCCCTATTCATATTATGCATTTAAGAAAATAATAATTCCTATTAAATACTATCATGAGAATTTATTGGGTCGGGGTGGGGGGGGGGGGGGGTTACTGATCAATGATTCCACTATTACACTCAAGACATCGAACATGAAAATGCACAATTTAATTTGGGGGATACCTCTGAAATTAGTGGGACCTACCTAGATCGGTATAAACACTAATCACTAATCATTATAAGTAAATTGTACACGTAAAGTAATAGTCTAATTCATGGATCTGTATGTTGACTTTGAAAATATGAGATGAAATAGATTTTTAAACATAGAAAAATGTTGGGGAGTAAGGGGATGATGAGCAAAAAAAACTAATAAGAGTGTCTGTAAATTAAAATAAATGTAGAATGACAAGCGCATATTTAGGCAGGGTTTCCTAGAGTTCGATCGATTGATCAAGAGACAGAGCTGGGTGGGTGAGAGAGAGAGAGAGAGAGAGAGAGAGAGAGAGAGAGAGAGAAGTAAATGGAGAAAAGATGTCCTGAAAGAATTTCCACTCTTGATGTAATTGTAAATAATTATAACTACTCCAATCTTTGCTTGCTGACATGGACTGAGACATGGGGGAGGGGGGGGGGGATTCAAAATGTTTTGCACTTTTTTAGAGTTTTAATTTCATGTAGACAGACGTTCGGTTATTTTGTCATGTCTACGAGAATAACAAAGCAAGTGAACATTTGTCAAAACAAAAGAACAATAAACGGTAACTGAAAACATCGCAGCTTCGGGGGATAAACAATAGTCATACATTTACAATGAACCACAGATCACCGTTTTGTGACCGCTCAGTATTTTTTCTTAATCAAATATGCAGTGTATTTTACAGCAAATTAAATTATATCTTTAATACAAAATCTAATCTTACATAACTAAAACGATAGGTAAGGACGTTAACCTTTATAAATATTTAATTAAAACGTAACCGAATCATTCTGTAGCAATATATCGGAATAAAATGAAAAAATATAGGGTGATTCATAAGAAATATTTTGAACATAAGTTTGACTTAGCTAAGACCTTCCTAAGTTCGCTTTATGTTACGGTTTAAGACATACTTAAGTAGTACTTAGGCAGGTCCTAAGATTGTGCCTAAAACGTACTTATGACCCTACTTAAGTCAAAAACCTAGCAAGCTTTATGTTACGAGCCCCAGATTGTTACGATTTGATATCTCTTTAGTGTTTCTTATATCAAGAAGGGGCATGCATGAAGGATAGATAATTGAAAAATATACATGTCTATAAATTAATTTAAAATAATCTTTAAAAGGCGAAATTTAAAACTTTAAAAGTGTTGTACATGTACTAGGTGGATTTGAACCCCCGACTTTCAAAAGAAATTTTCTAAGGTGTTAAAGTCAGCGCATATATCAACTGAGCTAGTCTGACCATAGACCTAAAACGAAGGGACTGCCGACTTATGACGTCACAATCACTATCTTCTTGCGCTCGCAGCGCCCTCACCGGGATGTATAGAAACAGACTTCCTGTAATGAAATCAATGTTGTCGCATCACTAATTTCTGCATTCTTTGAGGAAATAACAACAAATTAGGAAAATCAATCACTTATCTAAGCTTTCTTCGACGAAATGATCTCGATGTACTACTTCGGAAGTTATAACTTTACGCTATGGAGTCGATGGAAACGTTTTAACTGCAGACATCAGCTGACTACGACGTGACATCTCTTGAATGCTGTCGATTATATTTTACGGTAGTACATGTTTATCTTCTTAATTATTTTACAAAATAAGGACACAATTTATCTACCAATATTTGAACAACGACCAATTTCAGATCTTCGCTGAATTTATATAAATAATAAATACATTGTGAAGTGCTGTTTAACATAAGTGCTTGAGGACGGGACCCCCCTCACCCTTTTTCGATATAGACCCCTGGGCTTTTTTCTCATAAATAATCCTTCATTGACTTATTTGTGATAAGATATATACCAAATATTAGAAAAATTACCTGAAGCAAACGTTCTTTAGAATCTACCCAAAACTCTATATAAAAATCAACGAGAGTGGGGTAAAATTTTTATAGAAGGTTAGTTAAATCAAATTTTCTGAATTGATAGGATAGATTATATCACAAATGTGTCATTCATATATAATTTATGTGAAAAAGTCTAACAGGCCCGGGGGTCTATATTGGGGGAGGGGGGGGGGTCCTGTCCTCAAGCACCTGTGCCGCTTACAGTTTTTAGATCAACAACTTAATAAATTGAGATTAGATGTTCCCGTGAATGATCTACATAATTATGTATTTTAAAAAGTTGGATTTATGTAATTTATGTAATCATGTTAATTCAGGATTACAACATTGTCAGTGTTGAAAAGATTTTCTAAGAGATTATTTTTTTCATTTTTCCCCACAGGTTGTGTTGATAGCCTGTCCGCTTCTCAAATAAGAATAGGGGTCTGCCTAGCACACCAAACTCTATTTAGAACATGGTCATGCCATGTACCACCTGGTATGATGAGTTAAATGTGAAAGAACAAAGACTGGTCACAAACCTGCAGAGGATTAAATCAACTAAAGTGCCAAGTAGTGTGTCCCATAGTTGCACATGACTGGATTTCAATGATTTAATTATCATGTTTAGAACTCCAATTTTTTCAACTATACTGTATTTATCCAGAATGTGATTATAATTAACTTTTGTATATCATAACTCAAAAACAAACTGCATCAATACCGGTATAAATATTAAATACATGTAATTTAATGTGACTGTAATGAAATATTATTAAAATCATTGTTATATTTAATTTTAGACTTTTCCTTTTCTATAGTGAGCTTATATTGGTGAGCACTGTTTTAGATGTATATGTATGGCATATTTAATGTCTTTTTAAAATATTTATTTTCAATGTATCAATCACAACTGCAAAAAGCAAAATCATAATCGCTGAGCATCATGTTCAATCTTATCAGCAGCTTTGAAGAACAAACACTAGTAAGCACATATAAAATAATTATGTGCAAGCTCTGATCAAAGTGTTTGATCTTGAATCGACTGCTTAAATAGAAGTTTTAATAACTTACTGTAGCTCAAAGCACACAGACACTTGTAAATCTTATCCTTTTTTTCTTTTTATGAAATTATACTCCCTATACCTTGTTAGGTAGGACTTTAGGGAAAATGTTATTTTTTATATTAAAAGAATCATATTTAAATTGGAACAACTCATAGGCGTCGGAACCGGGGGGGAGGGGGGGGGGGCTTAGCCCCACCCCCCACTTTTTTTTTCCAAATATATACTTAGTATAGACATTGAACATATCTTTGTAAGTTTAGCCCCCTCACTTTCCACAGATACGTCTCAGTATAGGTTAAAATGGGGAAAGTGAAGGAGTTTGGAAGAAAAGTTTTGGTACTGGAGTTCGAACCAACCTAACCCCCCCCTCCCCCCCCCCCCCCCCCCCCGCCCACGAAATAGGATTTTCGTGTTTGGGAAATTGACATTTCCTTTTTTTTTTTTTTTGCTTGTCAGTTTTTTTTGGAGGTACAATTTTTTTTTTTACACTTAGCCCCCCCCCACTTTCAATTTGCTTCCGACGCCAATGCAACTTTACCCCTTTTAGCCCTATAGTAACTTTCAAACCCTAAAACAGTTTGACAAGCTAAAAAAAAAAGGAAAAATGTCTCCTTTTCGTACAATTTTGTACAAACTCGAAAATCCTGTCGGGGGTGGGTGGGTAGGATCGAACTTCTTGCATACATTATAATAAAAAAATGGGGTGGCTATAAACTTGCCAAAGGTACTCATTACTTGTGTTACTGTACCATAGTCATGCATAGGGGCCAGTTGCGATATCAGTGTTGTCAAACACTGCTATTAAGCATAAAATGTTTGCTCTTTAAAAAATTCACGTATCAATAGGCCTATCTGTTTCTTAAATATGAACTTTTTTTTCATCGAGCAGCATCTTGAGCAACCTCACATGCATTTTGACAGCTTCTCTGTGATCATGGTCATCATCTGTCATCTTAAATACTCAAACTGTATAGCTTTTTGTACACATTAAAATCAAGATAAATACCTCAAAAGCTGCTCAAAGAACTCTTTAGTGTATTAGTAAAAAGAATTTGGTACATTCGGCAAAAGTTTAATTCATTCCATGCCAGAATATCTCGACAATGTAGATGTAAATAACGTAATCTTTGTAATGCCGGATGTTTTCTATGCATCCCGGTGAGGGCGCTGCAATCGGAGGGAGATCGTATAGTGATATCTATTGTGACGTCATGGAGTCGGCGGTCCCTTCGTTTTAGGTCTATGGTCTGACTAAAAGAATGTGTGGCATTAATTTAAAGCAGATTATGAAAATCAGGTTTTCTTCTTGTGAATTTCGACCCCAGGGTAACGGTGCCCCTAAAAAAATTGTTTTTCCTATAGGTCAATTCTTTTGTTAAAGTTAATACATCGATATCCTTTTCTTCTTTAGTACTGCAAAGCCATGATTAGTGATATTTACATGGAACCAACCTCAGATACTGTAGATTCTAGTTTGTTTAAATCATAACTCTCATGGATAGGGTGGGACACAATTAGATATCTAAATTTTATATTAAAGCATTTTTTTTAAATCTATCATATATTGTAAAGAAAAGCAAAGCCATGATTAGTGATATTTATATGGAAGCATCCTCAGGTAGTGAATAAAGAAATTTGTACAAATTATAACCTCCAAGGGAAAAAAGGGTCTCAGTGGTAGATCAAAGTTCTACATAGGAAAATAAAGGAAAAAAATCCCAATAACAGAAAAGTTATATTTAGTCATATTGACATGTAAGCATCCTCATGTATTGAAGATTAAAATTTGTTCAAATCATGAGTATCCTTTGGGGTAGGAGGTAAACAATCGGGAGTCGAGCAGTAATATGCAGTTTTGATATGGAGGCATTCACAATTAATATTAGAATTTACCTTCCCCGCCCCTCCCCAAAGTAAACTTTTCAATTCCGATTTGATTTGTGCTTTTCCTTAGCCGATTTGCTCAGGTTAGCGATGTGGCCCCTGGGCCTCTTGTATCTCTCTACAATTGCAGAATGAAACAGATTTGAAAAATATGTAATACTTCAGTAGAATTTCAAAAATGGGTAAATCATGCTCAAGAAAAAGGGTTTCAATTTGAAGATGTATAATATGGTTTCTAAATTCTGTTACAGATTTTTGCACTCCATTTGAATTTCGTTGCCTTCTGAGCGAGGAATGTATCGATCTTAATTTACTCTGTGATGGTATTCCGCACTGTAGGGACGGAACAGACGAAAATGCCTGTAAGTTAAACAACGACTTATAACATTTTAATTCATATGCTTTTTTATTGGTAGAAAAGCGAATTGTTGTATTTTTTAATATTTCATTTTCCGGACTTAAATTGCTTAAAATGAAGCAATTACTTTCTATAAAAATAATATTCGTTAATTTACTTACCTTGCCATTGGTCATTTGCAAAATTATTTTGTTAAAAACATTATCATTGTAAACACAAGTAATATGAAGTTTGCATAAAAAGATGATTGAGGTTCTGATGGACAAAATCTATGTGGTTTTTGGAGACCAGGTCTTCCATCAATCTATTGGAATTCCCATGGGTACTGAATGCGCCCCCTTAATAGCAGACCTAGTTTTGTATTCATATGATGCATTATTTTTCCAAAATTTTATACCTGAAAAGAAGAAAAGTATGTATAACTAGGAGACTTATTGTTCACAGAACAATAAGAGGTCTTTCCACCTTCTTTCAATTTTACTTTTGTTTTATATCTGACTGCTTAAAATTAAATTCCATGAATAAGAAACCAAAATTGTCTTAAAGAATAGAAAAAATGAAAATTAAAAACAATTGAAATGACCTTGACCTTTGACCTTGAGAAAATGTTCAAGGTCAAAGGTCAAGGGTCACAAGGCAATTGACCCCATGCTTCTACGACTTATAGTTATTAAGTTATAAGGTTTAATATTAAGTACAAAGATGATAAAGGGCAATAACTCATATAAGGGGTCATCAGATCCTTTTGCACTTATACAGTGAAGTTATGCCTCAAGATCCTAAAGACATAAGTGAAGGTTTGATGTCTCTACGGTCTACAGTTTTTGAGGAGTAGCGATTACAAGGTTTTTCGCACAAGGGGCAATAACTTTTAAAAGCGTTAATCTTAGGGAACAAAAATGAAATATCTAAAATAGTTTTAAGAGTACATATTATTGATGCAAAGACATTAAGTATATGTTAAAGACAAAAGAAATATAAAAAGAGCTTAATTTCTCAAATTAGAATGACTTTGACCTTTAACCTTTGCATTAATTTCATGATCAAAGGTCAATGAATCTTACGCAGTTGGTCCCATGTCTCTATCACTTCTGGTTTTGAAAATTTTTAATTATATCTAAAATTTAAAAAGTTTCAGGGGCAATAACTCATTGAAGGGGTTACCGAATACCGGTACTTTCGCACTGAATAGATTCCAGAGTCCTCTCAATTAGTCAAAGACTTTAGTGAAGGTTTCATATTTCTACAGTTTACGGTTTCGAAGGAGTAGTGATAACAAGGTTTTTCGTACAAAGGGCAATAACTTTTAATAGGGTCAATCTTAAGGAATATGAATTAAATCTTTAAAATAGTTTAAAAAGTACATATTAATGATGCTAAGACAGTTTGTATATGTTAAAGACAAAAAAATATAAAAAGAGCTTAATTTCTCAAATATGGAATGACCTTGACCTTTAACCTTTGCATTTATTTCATGATCAAAGGTCAATGAATCTTAAGCAGTTAGTCCCATGTCTCTATCACTTTTCGTTTTGAAAATTTTTAATTATATCTAGAATTAAAAAAGTTTCAGGGGCAATAACTCATTGAAGGGGTCACCGAATACTTTCGCAATGAATAGATTCCAGAGTCCCCTTAAGTAGTCAAAGACATTGATGAAAGTTTCATACCTCTACAGTTTACGGTTTCTTGCGAAAGGGGCAATAACTTCGAAAGCGGTCATAGTTCATACGCGTTGGGTCAAATTTGTTCATAACTTTTAATGACCTTCACGATGAACAAAAAGTCTTTTCGATAAATGTCGAAATAAAAAATCAGCGGAAGAAGAATAATAATAAGAAACAGAAGAAAACCAATAGGTCTTTCCACAGAAAGGTGGAAAGACCTAATAAACCCGCGAAGTTGGAAAAATATTATAAGTATCAGTGCTTTATGACGTCACAATATGAATGTTGATTTTGTGTAACATTGTTTAGCATTGTATTGTCAAACTCCTGAAGATTGGATATGAAACCTGTTGAGTTTATTTTGGTGTTGTGATTTTTTACTTGCTCAAGACTTCAAAATTATTCTTAATAGTTTTGCCTATTAAAGTGTGGTATCAGGTATTTCAACCCTGAAATATTATCATTTTAAATCAGATTCTGTACAATAAAGAAAGACTTATCCCCTGACTGTGAGTAGGATAGCTTTTTCATCAAACCCTTGATAAGAAATATTCACGTCGAGGAAACCCCCGGGGAAAAGTAACTGTGGCGTTCTTGATATAAGAGGTGTCCTATTCACAATTAGTGGATAAGTGTTTTATATGCTATTCTTTTCAGGCGTAAACAGCAAGATTCACTGTGTCAAGAAGCTTAACGATGTAAAAAATGAAAAAAATAAGCTTACTACAAACATCAATGATCATGATGAATTGCTGCCAAAAACAACTGCTCAATTTCCTTTATTTACTAGTGAGGAAACTAGTGAGAAAAACAAATCAGATGGAACAAATAGTTTTCCAAATCGTTCAACAACAAGAGGCAGTGATTCAGAAAAATCAAATATATGGAATGACTTTGATAGCAATATTGGAGATGATTATAAATCATTTAATGATAGTATTGGTGTAGCAATTAACCCAGAGGAGGATTATAATTGTAATTGTACCCAGGCTTGTCAGATACCTGAAAACTGTTCTTTGTCTACGGGCATGTGTACTTTGGGTTTCAAAAAGAGGTATTTTATAATGGAATGGAAAAGTTTGTCTTGTGACTATATCGAACTTAGTGTGGCTAATTTTCCTTACATTCAATCATTAATGATTATAGGATCAAGGATACAAAGTCTTGTTATAAGAAAAACTACTTCAACGAAATTGAATGATCTATATGTCACTGAAAGTATCATTAACAGTTTGCATATTTTCTACAAAGTTATACCTTTCTCAATGTTAAAATCAATATCTTTAGTAAATTGCCACATAGACTACTATCAAGAATATAGAGTTGAGGAATATCCTATACCAAAGTTAAGCTTTAACACCGCAAATGTAGAAAATGTATCTATATCTCTTTTTTTTAAAGGTATGAATCGGGGTATATATTCAAAAGCATTTGCAAAAGAGGTAGAGATCTCTCTTTTCGAGACCTTTAATCATAATATAACAAGAATAAATGTCCTTGTACGACAATTCCGAATAATAGATGGGAAATCAATTATCTCTACGGATTTCGAGAATAATCAGATAAGGAAGTTTCCTAAAATTGATTCTAAATATCTATACTTAAAAAACAACAGCATAGAAAATATTGAAAATGTTGGTTATGGCCATGAATTAATAGATTTATCATACAATCAAATAACAAGTATCAATAAAAGGGACTTCGGTATTTTTGGTATCTCTCTAAGGTATTTTAATTTGAGAAGCAATTACATTAAATACATTGACGGATATGCTTTTGAGTGGTTTTTGAATCTATATTATCTCGACCTTTCCAATAATTCAATCGCCTTGATTCCACTAAGGAATTTTAAAGCTTTAGAAAATCTTCATTTTCTCTTATTAAATTGCAACAAAATAGACTTCATTCACAACGGAACATTTTTGAACCTGACAAAATTAAATACACTTAATTTATCTCACAACAACATTTTCATCTTACAAGCAAATTCGTTCATAAATTTAAAAATGCTACAGTACCTATATCTTCAAAATAACAAAATTTCAACCCTACAAAAAGGTCTTTTTAAAGATTTAATAAATTTACGGGATTTAAACCTGTCAAATAATAATATTTCGTACTTATCATCCACCCTTTTTCTTCATTTACGCGAGTTAATTTCCCTGCAGATTCAAAATAATAAGATCATAAGTGCAGAGAGAATGTTTATAGGCCTTTTTAGCTTAAAAGTTTTGCATGTTGACGTCTTTTCAATCTGTTGTGCAAAACCTCGGAGCATTTATGAAGTTGATTGTATTGCGCCAATAAATGAACTTTCTTCTTGTGAACAACTAATAAGTGTTTTTTCTCTTAACATCTGCATATGGTATGTTGCATTATTCGCAACCTTTGGGAATATCATTGCAATTATATATAATGTTTTTTCTTCCAAAAGCAAGTCCTCTTCATATTTTATATTCACCTGCAATCTCAGTTTTGCTGATTTATTTATGGGAATCTATTTATATATTATAGCCTTTGTTAATATGGTCTACAGCGGAAAGTATGGATTCGAAGACTTTCATTGGCGTCATAGCAAACTTTGCACTTTTGCAGGGGTTTTGGCTACGGTTTCCAGTGAGGCGTCGGCTTTATTTGTATCATTGATAACTTTTGATAGGATTTTAGCTATAACACGTCCCTTTACAAATCACTACTTTGTAGTTAGAAGAGCCATTTTATTGTCGGCCTTAGCATGGATAGTTTCCTTGGTTTTTGGACTGTGTCCGATATTTATTCCTATGGAAGACTACTATGCCCAAACTGCTATTTGTATTTATCTTCCTTTGTCCGTCAAAAGACAGTCGGGTTGGGAATATTCGATGGTTGTTTTCATTGGTTTCAACTTCTTTCTTTTTCTTGGCATACTTGTTGGACAGATTTTTATACTTGTTGAGGTTATTAAATCTGGAAGGAAAATACAGTCCACCAACAGTAAACGACGAGAAATATCACTTGCGAAGTCAATTGGTGCTGTTGTTCTGACTGACCTTTTATGCTGGATTCCGATCGGAATTATTGGTTTGTAAAATATATTTTCCTTATCTTAGATATTCTTTTGTTTTAAAATTAAACTTTTAGGGCTTTTATGTGAACATAAAACTAGTACTAGTAGTATAGATATTCCATAGATACATTTTTGTTTCAAGTTGTTTTTGATATTGACGTATAAATTCATTATTCAGCTATGATGACATTCTCTGGAGTAGACGTTTCTCAGGAAGTCTACATTTGGATAACAGTGCTTGTTTTACCGATCAATTCTGCTCTGAATCCAATTCTGTACACTTTATCAGCTCTCATAAGAGAAAGGAACAGAAGAAAGCAGGTATGGAGTTTTTATAACGATTATGACAATTTCAATTTTTAGAGAGAGAAATAGATACACACAATCACACACACCCTCACACACACACAAACACCCGCAAACACAAACACACCGTCAAACACACCCTCACACACAATAACACACACACCCTCACACACACACACACACTCACCCACCCTCCCTCACACACACACACACACCCTCCCTCACAAACACACACACACCCTCTCACACCCATACCCCCCTCACACCCACACACCCTCAACCCCTCACCCCCCACCCCACCCCCCTTGACACACACAGAGATCTATGAATATTCTACATGTAGATTAATTTCTAAGAGTTCAAAAATAATTTGCAAAAAATTGAAATTTCTAATTAATAGACAAGAAACCAGACTATACCTGAACTTATTTTATAAAGTTTTTAAAAAATTATTTGGATTTAAAAATGGTTCTATTTTTCAGACTCAACAAAATGCAGCTATGTAGTGATACGTAGTGTGTTGAAAGATTATAATGAATATCAGAAAGTGAATTTAAAATACGTAACATTACTTATATAAGTAATCACAAGAAACTCATCATGGGTGGCTAAAGCGCATATATATTTAATTGTAATGGGCATATCGTACTAATACTTTATATGATTTATGTTTAATCAGAATGTTTCTCTCTTTAATTTCATTGGTAAATCTTTATTTATTTCATAGACAAGTGCTTCAATAAAAAGGAATCTTGTTGTTGCTACCGGTTGCTACCGGATGATAACTTCTCCATGGAACATGATTCCATCTTTTGAGTTTTTCGAGTTTGAGGCCTTATTTAAAACATATGTGTTATTTGACAACCAAACGCTATGATAGACAAAACTTTTCTGTTGTCAACGTCCCTTACTTATATACAGTATACCTTCATGACCTGAATACAGGTTTATATATCTCAGTTGATTCGATACGCAAGAACATGTGATCTACGTATGAACAATTTCTGAAAAAGGTATATCATTGATAAACAAGTTGAAGAAGCAAGAATATCAACAGTCTTATGTTTTAAGTTTTATGGTCGATACAATACCCTGTCAGCAAATCAATTTATCATGGAGTCAAAAGCCGACTGACCTTTTTCATACTAATTATAAACCTATTACTGCTGTATTTATACACTGAAATGACAGGGGATGCCAACTCCTCCATGGAACCTGATCCTACCTCTGATGTTAAGAGGTCCATGTATGCTCTGCCACTATTTTGTATCGTTTTATGAACTTTTGATCTTGAAATCTGTTCCATATGTGTTCACATGTTTCATTTCATGATTAAGGATCTTTATATCGACTTGTCAGATAACAATGCGAACGTTTCAGATAATTGTCAGAACGTGCCACTTTAAATTTTCAGAATAAAAAATATTCTTATGGCAAGTTTGTTTCCCCAGACGACAACTTAATGGAAGGATAAGACTGGTCAACATATAGATTTGACATGTCAAGAAAATTTTCCACTCATCCACATACTATGCCTCTACTCTTACAAAAAATACTATAGTAAACTATAGTTTGATATAGTAAATCAAAGTTCCAAAGTTTTCACCATAGTAAATCAAAGTTCCAAAGTTTTCCCCATAGTAAATCAAAGTTCCCAAGTTTTTGCCATAGTGAATCAAAGTTCCAAAGTTTTTGCAATAATAAATCAAAGTTTCAAAGTTTTCACAATAGTAAATCGAACTTCCAAAGTTTTCATCGGAGTAAAACAAAGTTCTAAAGTTTGTATCATAGTAATTCAAAGTTTTTACTATAGTGAATCAAAATTTTAATGTTTTTTGTAATAACTTTAACAACTTATAAAGGTTTATTTATTTGTTTTATGTAATTGTTTTAAGAATGATGATATTGGGTTTGTTGGAGCTTGTTTTTGTTGTTAATCTTAATTCAAATATACAACGTACATGTAATTTATTTGAATGCAATATTCACATTTGACAGTAGAAAAAAAACCAAGTTAACTAAAGTTAATGAAGCAAGTATTTTGATTGTAAATGACGCAAATTTTATCTCAGAAATTTTTTCTCCATAAATAAGACTTACGTTTTATCTGCACAACATTAAAATTAAATAAATTTAAATTAATATCTCTTAGTCATTTGTGCAAGAGAAAAATTTTACATTAAAATTCATTGTTCCTACATCATTTAGTAAATCAAAGTTCCAAAGTTTTCATTAAATTAAGTCAAGTTCCAAACCTCTTTCTTTAGTAAATCAAATTAACAAGGTTTTCACCATAGTAAATCAAAGTTCCAAAGTTTTCATTATAGTAAATCAAAGTTCCGAAGCTTCACCTTTGGTTCTATAGTAAACTATAGTAAACTACAGTTAACTATAGTTTACATTAGTATTTTTTGTTAGGGTTTACTCCTATGTATACTTTTCTTTATATGAATTACCAATAAAAAGTCCAAAAAATGAAATGTCTTACATTCATTCTTGACCTTTGTGTCAGTCTTACATACAGGGAAAACTTTCTAATCCTTTGCCATCCGTCACACTGTGAATTCCGACGATAAGATTCTTTCTCATTTTACTATTTTCTATGCTTTGTACACTGTGCAATCCGACACCTTGTCTATGCTAACAAAGAAAATGTGAACCCAAGTGTATGTCGGATTTGAAAAGTTCTACTGTAAAGGATTGTTAGGCTGCAACGTCACAACTGTGTCATAAAAAATTCATTTTCGATCACTATCGGTGACAAGGGACTAGCCAAAGTTTAAAACGGCAGTGAAGTTGAAAGATGGCGTCACAGAAATATAATTTTGTGATAGATAATTTCTGTGTTGTATTAATTCAACTCAATTTTTAAGCGGTTAGCTTCGCTAACAGCTTTATGGCATGTGTCCGATTTTTATCAACACCGGAAACTTCCATAAGGCGCTACCTATCGACAACGGAAACTTCAACAAAGCCTCTACCTAGTACCTATGATTTGTTTCTAACACATATAACAGATGTTAAATAAAATCAAGACTATCAAAACAACATAATCTTTCGTTTTTTTTTTGAAAAAATTCTGATTTTGCTTGTCAATGAAATAAATTTATAATTGTTGTATTTAAAAAAGTCTATGTATAGGAGCATTTGGTGTCGAGATTTAATTTCCGTGACATCAGCTGATGGCGATCGGGCCCTGTGACGAAATTCGAAGTCAGCATGAAGTTTAGCTGATAACATTATCAACGCGTTAGATTTTAACTTTTGGAAGAAATGTATAGCGAGAAATATCATATTTGAACCCAATGCTACACGAAAACCAGTAGGCATTTCCGATTTATGTGTTAAATTGAAGCCTGAATCGAACAGGTGGTCAAAATGGCGTTGGACACCTTGTGTATTTATATATAGAGGGGGTAGAATGTTTCGATATTTGGCTAATTTAGAGACTTACTGATAAAAATTCAGGTGTCTGTGATTAGTTATAAGGCACCCCTCATGAACGATAAATATTTGACCGAATTATGCTACTGGGCACAGGGAGGACGGGTCAATTACTGGCTAAAGGGATTGAAGGTTATTACCGACTGCAAAACATCGGAGAATCTCTCGATCGAGTTTCATTTTCCAAAATATTAAGGCATCCCTTTAATTAACTTAAGTAATACTACACATGTAGTACATGACGAAAGCCTTTATATAAAAATACTGAATACATCTGTAAGTTGTACAGTTATGGATTACTTCCATAATGAAACGTTTGTTTTCTTCTCCTTTTTTTCTCAATTGAAATTATTTAAAAGATGATAAAAGCTTTGTTTCCAGGGATAAATTCTGTACTCAGTCTAATTATTACAAACGATTTTAAACGATCACACTTTTATTTTTAAAAAGATAATGGGAGCCTGAAAATACTAAAATTAATTTTAAACAATTGGAGAAAAAAAATTAATCGGCATTCGATCCTTTTCTAAAAGTCAGCCGATATAAAATATGCACAGAAAAAAGAGGCATGACAAATCTTGACGATAAGCACGAATTGAAAATTATATCTAATGAATGATTATTTTTGAAAGTTTGCTAAATTCCTATGCAAAGTATAAGTTGTAAAAATACTTTTTAAATTTGAATTTGTCCAATTCATTAATTATCATTTTGAGCCTTTGAGAAGAAATAAAAATTAAATGTATTTCTTATGCGACATATTGAAGAAAGTGACAATGATACCTAGGTAATTCTTGCAATGGACAATTAAATTGTTTGTTATACACTGACTTTTTAGTGAACCTTTGAATTTTTAAAATACTAGTATTGATGGATGAACAACAACTTTCATATGTTAATTAAATTAAATCTATTCATAAGTTTTCATTTTAGTGTTTTTCTGACGTGAGGTGTTTAAAATACAGTGATGAACTGGGAATCTCGCAAAATAAAATTTGTTGGACATAAAGGTCAATTGTTGCCCTACGGCCTCGTGTAACACACTTTTATAATTATTAAGCAAGTCTGCATGGTTTTCTGACGAGTCGACATAAATAGTTTTATATAATTATCTGAAGAGTTGACCAACTAACATATCTAAAAAATTAAGACAACTGTCAGGCATGTGGCCTTTAAAACGAAACCATTCTAAAGAGTAATAATTTTGTCCCTATGACACCAGGCAGGATGTTGCAAATCAAAAGGAAAAAGCTGTTTTTAATATAAAGTCTCATTTAAAGTCATAATTTCGTAAGTTTTCTGGTCCATGCTATTACCTTGTCAGCACATACAATTCATCATTGAGTCGAAAGCTGACTTACGTTTTTCATACTAATTGTTAGTCCGTTATTTATACACTAAATAGACGACAAATTTTCCCGTAAATTTCCCGATCATGACAAGAAGAAAGCGGCGGGTGTGACCGGTTGGCAGGGGATGCTCACTTATCCATGGAACCTGATCCCATTTCTGATGTTTTGGAGGTCCGTGATTGCTCTGTCCCTGTTTTGTATTGTTTTATGGACTTTTGATCTTGAAAACCGTTCGTTACCTACATATAATTCATTATGTAAAAATGCATTAGCTAAAGCCTGTCATTAAAAAAGTTTTATTTACCACAAGTTTGAGTCGGTTTTACTAATAGGAACAGAAGCAAAATTTCGATTGCATTATTAGACGATAACCGGAGGTATACTTATCTTATTCTGATTACGCATGCAATGGATTTACTTATTTTATTCAATAATTATGTGCATTAAAACCATTAATCATCATCAGGTGACTGCGATGGAGCAAAGTATCATAAACATGACACGATCCAATTTAATGTGCATCATCGATGATAAATGAATACAAAATGCAAATTCCAGAAGTTTATTAACCAAGGTTTGTAATAAAGATAAAGGACCGTTTCCAGTCCAAGGGAATTGATTAGGGAAATATCAATGGATTTGTAGTGCACTCTAACATGTAAACAAAATAAATTAAAACGTTAAAGAGTAATGCTGAAATGTGTTTCAAATCTGAAATGATACATGCGACGCAAGAATGTCTTGTATATTAAGTACTTGTATCCTACCTTATAAGGAGTTCCAATGTATTCAAAGTATACACTGTGAAATCAAATATATTCGTGGGGTCTTATATTTGTGGTTTAAGAAAAAATGATTAGTTGATGGGAGTTTGATTTTTTGGTCACATGAGTCATTGAGGAACCTATTGCTGTCTGCTTTGGACCGTCGTCGTGCATTTTTCGTTGTGCACTAACATTTAAACATTTTCAGCTTCTTCTTTGACCCCACTGAACCAATATCAACAAATTTAGGTATATATGATCAATTAGTAACGAGAAAAAAGTAGTTAAATTCACGTCATTTTCATCCATTATAAAACAAGGGATATATTAAAAATTAAAAAAAAAACATTTTGTGTCTTATCATGATGCCTCTTTATACTTTTGCTTTTATGAATTTATTAAATAAAAAGAATATATAGTAATTTTGCTTACAGTGAATCCTTGACTACAAATTAATGTCTATTTTGATTGTGCTATAACGTAAAATTGTTATCACGTCCTATATCATGGACGTTTGTATCCCATCAATACTGGATATATTAAAATAATAACAAACAAAGAAGAAATGGATGAATTTTTTCCTCCTGTGATTTTAAAAATATAAATGTAACTTTGTTGTCTCAACATATTTGAAACAAATTGAAAATATGAAATATTATATTGTAATAGTGAAAGAAGAAATGAAATCAATGTAGTTAATAATTTGCTATTTCCTATAAATATCCCTGTAATGAGAGAATAAATAATTTAGATTAAAAATGATCTACTTATTTTTCTTATTTTCTATGGATATTTTTTCACAAGATAATAAAAGTTGGAATATATATGACTTTTGACTATGCATTTTTAATGGGCGTAAAGTATTTTCCTGTTGTGTCAGATAGTACTATAAGGGCATATGGATAAAATAGCTTGATAGCTTGAAACACAGGCACCTGTCACCGAAAGCTGGTGTTTAAGCTGGGGGTCAGGGCTGAAATCTCCTTTCCGGTTCAATGTTAAAACTAAGATAATTAACAAAGGCAGAAACTGTTTTTGCGACGTGCATGACATTGACATTAAAAGTGAAAGTCAACAGTCCTTTGGGTGATATCGTTAAAAAGTCGCGTTTAAAAGATAGGCGTTGACATAAAAATAAAACATCACTTCTGTGATCGTATGCGAAATTTATATGTCAAAAATTTGTGACACGTAACATAAAGCATGTGATGCCTTTGTGAGTAAGAAATTCTCGAATAGAAAGAAACATGCAGTCAATTTATCAGAAGCAGGGGCACATCCCCCTCCCTAAATTGATAAATATTTTGTGTACCAAAAAAGCCAAAACAGTTCTTATTTCAGTTTTGCGTTTTCTTCTAAACGAATTTTCTACTTATACATCAGTTTTTGCATGGTTTGTCTACCATGTCGTGACCTTTTGCTAATTAAGATACATTGCAACTGAACTTATATATAACGTCAGATGGTAACTAGAATTTATCAGTTAAATTGTCTTCCTACAAAGTGTGTTCTAAAGACAACACGCTGAAAATTTAGAGTAAAAATCTAAGAGTTAAATTTAATCTCATCTTAAATGAATAACCTTTTAAATGAAATTATAAGGGAACCGACCTTATTTTAATTACTGTAAAAGTACACATGTACTTAATTCAACGGGGTCATAATTCCGCAGAATCCATATTTTTTATTCAATCAGCGAGTATGAAATTACGCGGATATCTTGCATTGTCATTAAATGTCCTTAATGAATATTTAGTTCACTATGACAAATTTCCGCGGAAAAATTGTGTTCGCGTACATAGCGAAAATTAATCCCACCCGGAAAAAAGTACGTCTACAGTATACTAAGTGTTACGCTGAGAACAAATAGCATCACATATGTAAATCCGATAGCAACTGTAAAGTACTTTCAGTTTAACTTTCTTTATGAAATCCATTAGAAATCCATGACGTTTAAATCTCTATAACACATGCAAAACCTTGTCACCGCGCGTTATAATACACAGTAGGAGCTATATGCATTTTCACTACCTTATGATCATGAAAATATACAGTGTTTGAGATAAGTTATGAATTAATAGCTTCTTTAGTGAGCTTTTTAAAATCGCTAAAATTACATCTCGCTAAAAATAAATTACCAATTTTTGAAACCAAATCGCCAAATTTGCGTCTCGCTAAAATGTCCACTTAAACGGTAATGTACGTGTTGGCAAAATTTGAATACTTAAGTAACTTTCAATCCTGGAATGATCAATCAAGAATTTAATAGAATTTTTCATCTCTTAAGTTGCGGAACGCATATAAAAACGAAATTTTCTCAAACAGTTCCATTATGTTGGCCCAATGTTAGTCCAAAATTATTTATTGTTTCTATAATAAGTAGTTGGAACAGCTCGGGGTTCCGTTTAAAAAATACAATTATGCAGTGATACACCGTTCCATTTATTATTAGATTTCTCCATATCGCAGTTTTTCTTGTAAATATATTTCTTAATTTTTATTTATACAGAATCTATTTTTAGCTCCTTCGAATGAAGGAATTTGTTTTTAACATCTTTTTCGGTATATGTGCTTCTTTATAATAATATATTTATTGCATGATAGTGAGGTAGACATGAAGATTTCATAAAAAATCATTTAATGGTTGTTTTTATATAGCGCCTTTCTAGCATGAATGTTTCTCAAAGCGCTTAACAATACATTATTACCCCAGCAGACCATAACAATCCAGAATCTTTCTCAGTGCAAGCTGCCGCTACGACGCTTGAACACTAACATTCTGACAATATCTTTCACTGTCTATAGCCAGGTACCCCTTTTAAACATGTATGGAGTGAGAAAATTCGTGTAAAGTGCCTTTCCCAGGGACACAATGTCGATTTGCCGCTGCCAGGATTCGAACTCACACCTTTCGGTTCGGAGTCCTGCACCTTAACCACTAAACTACCGACGCAATATGCCCCGAGTGCAACGCCCGAAGGGAATATGATGTTTCATGGGCGAATAAATCTTCATGTCTCCCGAACATTCATGCAATAAATTGTTTATTATACCGAATTAACACAATGCAGGAAATATAAAGAAAGATCCAATGAATTAAATATATATTTAATAAGAACAATATGAAACAAATCTAATTTATAATACTTTTATGTTAAGTACTAAAAGCTGATTGATTTAAACGCAGTTAACAATCCGTTCGATTACCCACTCTCTACCATCGGCTCATACATTCACTTCTGTCGTTGGCTCACGTATATCACAGTGATAAACACGAGAAAGAGTGCGTTTGTTTTAATTCATTATAATTCAATTTCTATGTTTATGTCTGAGGTTTGAGATAGGTATTTACTAAATAAATCCAGAACTATTAATTTAATTTGAAACAAACATGCAAATATTACGTTTTATATGTTATGTAAAAAATCTTGTGAGCCCATTGCAGAGGTGTCTGAGAGAGGAACGAACGGCAACTCTGCATGGAAGATTGTCGATTACCCTGAGCCTTAGCAACACACGTGACAACGGGTAACACAACGGTAATGCCACATGCGTGGAAATTTTGCGCGTACGGTTCACCGTAGAATTCTCAAAACGTCAGTTGCGCCTTTGAAAGAACCGGAATTAACTTGACGTCAATAAAAGCTTGCGTTCATTATATTGATTGATTGTATATTGTTTAACGTCCCTCTCGAGAATTTTTCACTCATATGGAGACGCCACCACTTGCCGGTGGAGGGCTACAAATTTTGACCTATGCTCGGCACTCAGGGCCTTTGAGCAGTGAGGGATCTTTTTCTTGCCAACACATGTCCGTAACATTTTTTATCCAATTTCTCATTGTTTTAGAACTCATTTTGGGTATGACCCTTAGTATATTGGAAAATGGCAGATCCAATGATTTCCTGGACTTGTTTTTTTTTCCTTCTGAAAGGTGTTTTATTCAAGTTTGGAAATAGAAACAAGTCAAAAGGTCAAAGATCTGGCAAAAATTGTTAATGTGAAAAACATTAACTTGCTGTTTATCCCGTAAACCCCTTTACTCTTTAGGGCATGCGGGTTTAAACGCTGTCATGAAGAAATTCAGTGAAGTGGATTCCTGATTCTGGGTCCTTTCTCTAATAAACCTTTCGATTTTTTTGCAA
Organism: Saccostrea cuccullata; assembly: GCF_032062105.1. Classification (NCBI taxonomy): domain Eukaryota; kingdom Metazoa; phylum Mollusca; class Bivalvia; order Ostreida; family Ostreidae; genus Saccostrea; species Saccostrea cuccullata. Next base: position 131,655 of record NW_026926402.1, read on the forward strand.
AAAAACTGCTTTCGAGACACCTCCAGATATTAAACTGTCTCCCCGAATACGAATTTGAACAATAATACCACTAATATTTAAGAAAATTGCATATAAATCCATTTTTGTGCTCTTGCATACCTTTGCTCTTGGCAGACCTTTGCCATTTTTATCAAGTACATCTTATGGTAAATTTTGTTTTAATGGTTTTAAGCAATAGATTCATGTTCCAATATCTGTTTGAATATAAAACAAACGTGGATTACTACAATTACTGATATTTTAAAATAATTGTTAAGACTTTTGTACACGCTGTCGTTTTCACTCATTTTTCAAAATACAGGGTGACCTTAGAGTACCAAGCTTAATTACTGTCAAACGTTTCTTAAAAACAGTGTAAACTACTCCCGATATGATGTCTATCAAATTTGCTATGTGTCTTAAAGTCAATCATACAACATCAAGTATTATTTGTTGAAATTTGGCAAACAGTACATAAGTTGTTATAATTTTTGTTGGCAAGGAGGGTACCCATTTTTGATGCCCATTATATAATTTTTTATCTTTGAAATCCACCTGCTAATTTGTCTATAAAACAGGCATCGGTTGCTGTAAATGTCACATATTTCAGTGAATATTTCTTTGGGATTTTTAACAAGTTTTACAGCAGCTTTAATGTAGCTTTTATTTTCACTCTAGTTTACTGATTCTTTACCATTCATTTATAATGCAGTGTCTCGAATAGCCCTTGTTTCCCAGCTTCTCACGATAAAACTATATGATGAAAAGTGGTCACATAAACTGTTATAAATTCATTAAAGATTCAATAATGAGAGAAAGTCAAGCTTTATGTCATATGACTACTATGTTGTATGTCATCGAGCTAATGACATTATTTATTGAACGCCCCTCGTAGTTTAACGAGCTACAACAAGAAAAAACATGAGCAACGATATGTTTTCACACATCGATCATTGAGATTATTATAGCATTGTGTCTGCATACACATGTATTCATTCATTATACCCCCCGCTTGAAAAGCGGGAGGGTATATAGTAATCGTTAATTCCGTCCGTCCGTCTGTACGTCCGTCTGTTATGCTTTGGGGTACCCATCTCTTATCCGCAACTCCTCTCATACCACTGAATGAAATTTACTGAAACTTTCACAGAATCTTTATTACATATTACCATTGTGCACCTCCTATTTTACTTTTTAATCCGACACATATTTTGGGTTTTACGGCCACAGCAAACATGGACTTTGCCATTATAACTATATGGAGGCGGGGTATCATTTAGTGAGCTCATCGCTCACAGTACCTCTAGTTTTAATTGTTTTATTAATTATTTATTAAAGCCACGCACATTTTTCAAGTTCAGTTCTAGTGATGAACACCTGACCAACTAAATGCTGATAAATTCATGAAGTTAAAAATTAATGTCATTATACCCCCCGCTTGAAAAGCGGGAGGGTATATAGTAATCGTTAATTCCGTCCGTCCGTCTGTCTTCCGTCCGTCTGTTACGCTTTAGGGTACTCGTCTCTTATCCGCAACTCCTCTCATACCACTGAATGAAATTTGATGAAACTTTCACAGAATCTTTATTACATATTGCCACTGTGCACCTCTTATTTAACTTTTCGATCCGACACATATTTTGCAAAACATGGACTTTGCAATTATAACTATATGGAGGCGGGGGTATCTTTTAGTGAGCTCATCGCTCACAGTACCTCTAGTTTGAAATCTGTGATATCGAATACCAAAAAACTTGAATAGCATTTAAACACTATTGTTTTTCCCTTTACCAATGTAAAAAAAATATGAGTTGCATGTACCTGGTCTGACAACACTTTTACCAGTCTAACAGATCATTTTACTTGTCAGAACAAAAAATGTCTGACCGTAATGTCTGACCGTGATTTTTTTCCGTACTATTTTTTAAACAAAGCGTTGTTCTGTCTCTTCATTGCTGAAACAAATTGAAAGAAGTTGTGTAAAACCTTAGTGTTCCTTTTGACATTACATGTATTTCACAGCTTCTTACTCTGAAGCAGACAAAAGCTCATTTTTAAATTATTCCGACCCTTTCCAAAGATTTTTCAAAATCTTGTCATTCCTTTGAATGACATGGATATCAAACCATTTGGTTTATTTAAGGAGGGAATGAACTAAACTAAAGTATCAAAAAGTTTACTATTCAGAATAAACTTTTAACAGCACTGGGGCGTAGTGGAGTCAGTCGAGTACTGTCAGTTGATAAATGACAGAATAATGGGACTATTTTTTAATCCGGAAATCAAATTTAGGAGAAATGACAAAATTGAGCTATAATTCAAGTTAAGTTAAATAAAATTCAATTTAATTTACTTCTAAATCATTTATGAAAATTAGATTAAATAAAAAAAACGAGATGGACTAATTTTATTGCGGACGTTTCTGCGAGTTTATATAGAATGGTGCGAGTTTATATTGAATATCACAGGGGAGTAAATCGGCCGACACAGAAGCACCACGACAACTGCTTTATAATTCATTGTAAAATTACTGCTCTAGAAATCGCGTGGCGACCATAGTTCAACTTCCAAAAAGTAATGGATTCATCAATAAATGACTTCACACAACTGTGACAAGATCTATCTCGGGAAATTAAACTAGAGGTACTGTGAACGATGAGCTCACTAAATGATACCCACCGCTTCCCATATGGTTATAACTGGTGAAAAAGTCCATGTTTTCCTGTGGCCGGGAAACCCAAAATATGTGTCAGATCAAAAAGTAAAATAGGAGGTGCACAATGGCAATATGTAATAAAGATTCTGTGAAAGTTTCATCAAATTTCATTCAGTGGTATGAGAGGAGTTGCGGATAAGAGATGGTTACCCCAAAGCATAACAGACGGACGGACAGACAGACGGAAGGACGGACAGACGGACGGACGGACAGACGTACAGACGGACGGAATTAACGATTACTATATACCCTCTCGCTTTTCAAGCGGGGGTATAAAAATTGCGAACAAACAACACGAATGAATACTGGAAAATATTAAATAGCCAAAATAAAAATATCACATGTACAGACGATTTAAACAATCTGTATATCTTTTTTCAAAAGTATCAATGAGGAGGATGTGTTAGAGGAAACAGATTTATTAAATCTTACCTAACGAAGTACACATAATGAAGCACTTGATTGTCCAATTACTCAAGATGAAAAAAGACCTAAAAAATCAACAAATCTTCCGGAAGCGACCATATTCTTAATGAACATGTTAGTATCACCATTCTATTGTTCTAGTATCTATACGATAAATTGATTAATTCCATCTTTGACTCTAGGATAGTACTGGAAGAATGGTTTATAGGGATTGTAAACCCTAATTATAAAAAATAAAGGAGACCCAACGGAACCTGAGAAATATTGCCCAATCACATTATTGAGTTGCCTAGGGAAATTCTTTACGAGTATTTTGAAAAAAAGATTAGAAATCTATGCAGAAAATGTCAGTCTGATTAATGAGAGTTAAAAAGGTTTCAGAAAGGGGTACTCTACTTTAGATAATATATTGATTTTGCATTCTCTGTCGCAAGCACTCATAAAAAGCAAAAAAAACGTTAAACTGTGCGTTCATCGATTTTATTCAGCCTTTTTGAAACTGTATGGAGAGGCAGTCTTTACAAAGGATGTTCTTTTAAAGAATATGGTGACTAAGAAAGATTTTAAGGGTTAACAAAATATATCACAAAAAATGGGTAAATTCTTCGTTATACTCTTCTAAATTACATTTATATCACAAAAGCAGTTTATATATGTACATTCAAGACACATGTTGCCCTGGTTTACCTTTTTGCACTTACATTCAGAAAGATAAGAATTTTTTTCTATTTCTATCGTCAAAAAATTGACTTTGATAGATTTATTATACATATGATTCTTGGATGAAATATCAATGAGAATATCTTTAGACAAATTTTGTGCATATATAAACAGGTTTTATTATCTTCCTTTGACAATATTAGTATTAAATTCACGTTTCTTTAACAATTTCATTTTCATTCCAAATACGTTACATAACAGTGTATAACATGTTAAGAAAATCCAGTGATTATGAAGTTTTGTAAACAAAATCAATTCATGACATTTTATTTTTTGTTTTAAAGATATTCAAATAAAAAAGTGTTATGAAATAAATTGCTGAGTGAAGACTGTTTGGTCAGCAGTAGTCGGATATCACAATTTATATGAGCCTGGTCTTGGATAAACGAGTTTAGTTCAGTAACTCTTTGTTCCTTCATTCCGGATATCTTAAATCCTTTCAGATATATAATTGATAGCGCTCTCGAGCGCTAGCATTAACGTTAGTCCAAATTCCAGGAATACGCATGCTCGTCTTCACTGTCGTGCATTCTGGGAAAGGTTGCAGAGGATACTTTCGAATATTTAAAAAAATAGAGAAACCGAAGGTTTGAATGTCTATAATAGATAATTTTATAACTGGAATATTTTATTGGTGCATTTGGAGGGGATTGGTGGCCTTGTGTATTTTATTGACATATGACACTTTAGTGGCACTACTATTGTATAAGGGATATTGACTAGAAAAACGAAACTAAGATAAAAAAAAATAGGTCTTCCGATATTTCACCTGAAAAGCGGTTGGGTTCATAGGATGATTGTAGCTTGAAAACAAGGTGGTTGAGCCATTATCTCTTGTTGTTCAGTGGTATGTACAAATGTTATTCTACAATTTGTGTGGTAGCTTTGGTCATTAGCCAGGACCTTGAAGCAGTTGCGACTGTGGCAAAATAGTGGAAATAGGCTTCATTTACATTAAATTTTGAGATTTTCCCTGTGCCATCAGTATATAGGGCTAATTGTGTAAGTTATACATGTTTTATTCCTAAAAGCTTCAAATTCCTCAAGGGACTATATTATACTATTATTACACGTAGAGAGAATTAAAAAAAATCAATGTGCATTTTTAAAACAGCTCAATATTAAGTAAACCCTCAGTAAAACGTTTTGATTGCAAAAAAAAATAATCCTCTGTCACCAAAGCAGGGAAAACTATTATAGACAGACCGTGCGTGCGATAGCAATTTCGTTGTATCCGTAGAAAACTTTGTTTATCATGTATCTAACTCTTAAAAAAATAACTACATATTTATAATACTTTTTTCTGACGGAAAAGTCCGAGTCATTATTTGATTGTTCTAAACAAAGCCAAAGTAGGTTTTATTTATGTCTAAGCACAAGATGGACTCTACAAGTGTATTTCCAAAACCTCCAATAAAAAATTCCATAAACAAGGATTTACACTAGAAATTACAAACAAATCCATTATTTATAAAAAAAAAAAAAAAAAATCGATGTATGGCTTTTAACTTAACAGTTCTCAACAAAGATGACCCAAAGGGCCAAGCTACCTCACATCTTCCCATTTGGAACTCTCTGGAAACTCCGATGGGTCAACACAAAAACTTCACGCCCCCCCCCCCCCCCTTGTGTCTATAAAATACATTTCACAAAAAAAAAATTACTTATCATACCCAGACTCGCTGAACATTAAAAATTCAGCTAAATAATAACTTGATCATGGACCTTACTTTCTGTGTTTAAAAATTGCTACGGCGCTAGCTCACCTATCTTTTTTAAAAGATAAAACTTGTTATATGTACCCTTAGTCATAACCTATCATTTCGGATAATTTAGGTCCATCTGCAAATAGTCTAATACTTACTTGTTTCTTCCTCTTCTTTTCTCGATGAATCGATAAAACGGTAAGGTCATGCAAAATTTTATGAAATTGAATTGTGGCAATGTTTTTAAGTAGGTCTACACTCGCACTACGTCATTTATGAATATTTAAACCGGAACCACACTTATTTTTTCCGAGATGAGATTTCCTAACTTTATTGGTTTGACTTTTACTCAGCGTTTTAAATATCCGGTAACGATTTTTCTCGAAGTCGCTCATATCAACAAACATTGTGATTCTACAGTTTAAGGATAACTGAATTAAAAAGAGAAGACTTGGAACAACTTTCGGTTGAAAGAGAAAAAAAATTAGGTTATGTAATAAAACAACATTTCTGTGTAATTTCCGATAACACGGACTACAAACATGCTGCATCAGTATATGAAAGTACGGGTGACTATTGTCGGTTGCCAAATTAATTAAAAGCCAATAGTGATAATTCGCAAGAAGAGTAATGACTACAATTTGACTTAGACAAATTTAATATAATTAATTTTATCTAACCGTACATATTTACATGAGCATGGACGAGCAGAAATTACAGGAGGACAGACAGTGTCAAAAATGTTAGTGATACATATACATAATCTTCGTAAGAATGCTGAATCAGTACTTATCATCAAATTACAGAATAATTTTATAATATTTGGATGTACATAGTACTTCTGCAACAACTTTTTTTTCCGATACATAATGCATTACACTCCAGTAAATAGTGAAATTCGTCTCCTATCTGATTATTATTATTACATAAATTTCACACTCTTTCATTTCTTTAGCAGTATTTCATCTACCAGTCTCCACTGGAAGACGATGGTTAATTGTTCTGAATTTTGAAAAGATATTTCTAAATTTTCTTTGTAAAATAGTTAGGTATTTATCACATTTAGACTTTGTTTTATCAATTCTACATGTAATGCTTTTACTGGAATTATTCATATCACTAGACCATTTCTGTAAAAACTGGGGGGGGGGGGGTTATTTATTGCTGTTGCAATCCATTTAACACTCTGAAAATTTTGATAAGTCCAAATATTTCCCCGTTGTATTAAGAATATTCTGTATGAAAGATATATATCCATGGATTACTAATCCCATCTTTGATGTATTTATTATAAAGATGTAAATAAAAAAGTCTACAGATCTTATTCCCATGTATTATTTTCCCCAGAAAGATATTATTCTTGTATAAATGCGCATCGGGTAACGTTCAGTTTACCGTACAATTCGGTGTTCTAGATTTTAAGTATAAAATATTTTTCAAAAATCTTAAATTTAGACGTTCGATTATATCAATATTATCAAATCCCCACATTTCACGTGCATATAACAGCATCCACAAGTCAAATTTTATATTTAATATTTACCGCATGTGTTGTGTATAAAATCAAAGCTTATTAAAAATCATTTAAAAAAAATTTTTTTGAGTTCAAGCATTGTTACTATAAATAGATTGCCAAATGTATCGGTAATGCTCTAGTGTGTGACCACTTTTCTGAAGAAAATATCTTGTATCATTGAGGTCAAAAACGTACAGTAATATATTCAAAATATAATCACCCTCTTCTTTTTTCTTTTACCCAGAATCAGAATTATTAAAGTTCAATTGCATCAAATACCTAGATTGACCTGAATCATTAGATATTGGGAGTCTTCTTCCCGAATAATAAATTAGGTCAAAAGAGACACGCAACGTGACGTTGATTATGCTTATAAAAAGACGTCAACAAATCAATAAAAATGATCACAAATTAATCTAAAAAAAAAAAGGCAAATATGATAAATTATATCTATTGATGACAATTATTCCATGTATAGCCATTGAAAACCTACCAAAAAGCATCATTTACTAGATTATATCTCGTTAAATAGTGTCATATTTTCGCAAACAATTCGGAAGAATTACAGAATATACTTGACGCGTTATACCGAAAAATATCAAAATTTAAGCATTTAGAAAAGAGGAAGCGTTAATTTTTCATTGACTTATAATCATGAAATTTTGAAAATTGTGTGTGTTTACTACCTGGGATTATGTTTTAACTATAACGGTAAATTCAATGTTACGCGAAAGATATAAGCTGAACAAAAAGCTCAATTCGATTCAAACTGTAATATTCAGAATTTGAATTCAACACAACTGAAAACCGTGTGTCAACTCTTTGATTTATATCTTGGAAGTTCTTTTTTTTAGAAGCTGGGTTTTTCATAAATCTCTAGAAATTTAAAGGCTGTATTTATCCTTTTGTAAAATTAATCTTTGTGTTAGGCACAATACAAAGCATCCCCCAGATCAAAGATTGGAAAAGTTAGCAAATACATGAATATTCGTACAAGAAATTTTTTTTTTTATTGAAACTCTCTAAAATCCATGGAGCTATGACTTTCCACGTGACCCCCAGTCCTTTTTTAAAGGCACCCCTTTACTTTATTACCTGGATCCGCGCATCGAATTTATAGAGAGTTGGAGTGATATCCACCCATTATACAAAGGGAAAACTAAAAATCATGAAATTTTGATGTAAAATTTAAAAAAAAATGCATTTTAAATTTTTCATACATATACATTTGATATGATGCAGAGAATTGGTCAGGAAAGAGTATTAACTGGGAGCATTATGTAAATCTTAAATTATTTAGATTACTAGGTTTGGGAGAGTTATATTCTGAATTACAAAACATAATTAATAAATAATTGAAATGATTATGTTTGAACTAGACATTTAAAAAAACACTTGCAGAATATTAGTCATAAAAATGACAACAGCATATAATAAATTCTGAAAGGGAAAAAAGAGGGGGAAATTTGATTTTAAATTGATTTGAACGACATTTAGTTAAACATGTAGATCTTTTTTAATGTGTGTTAAAGGTTGTCCAAATTGTTATAGTCATAAATATGACAGCAGCATATTATAAATTCTGAAAGGGTAAAAGAGGGGAAAAAATTTAATTTTAAATTAATTTGAACGACATTTAGTTAAACATGTAGATCTTTTCTAATGTGTGTTAAAGGTTGTCCAAATTGTTTGTAAATTATCAAAGCTGTATCTCTTTTTCTCTCTCCCTAATTTTCTATACCCCTCTCCTTTTGTCTCTCTCTCTCTCTCTCTCTCTCTCTCTCTCTCTCTCTCTCTCTCTCTCTCTCTCTCTCTCTCTCTCTCTCTCGTGTAAAACATTTCATTTCATTTACACCCCCCCTTACCAAAAGCGAGAAGTCTTTAAATCTTATTCGTTAATGAAAAAAATCATATGAGACAAGCTGAATGAACGTTATGATTATAAAAAGATATCCCACGTACTTTACAAATTTTCTGCTACATGAATTTTGTAAACATGTTCTTCTAGAAGAAGAAGGTATGGTTTTAGCTTTATTGCGCCCTAAAAATGTAATGACATCAAAAAGTTTTGAAACTGGCTTACATATTAATTAAATAAATGACTCTGATAAATGTGTGAATATGGCATGAAGGTTTACCATTCTGTTGTGACGTCATTAATATGAAGCATTTTCTATTTTCAACTGAAAAAGCCTCAAAAAGGCACATTTAATTTTAAATTAATTTGAAAACAGTTCCACAGTTAAACATGTTAATTTTTTGATATTTTGTGCAAAATTCAATAACAAATCACATATATCAAGATCTTTGTTTCTCTCTCGGACAATGTTCTCTCTCTCTCTCTCTCTCTCTCTCTCTCTCTCTCTTTTTCTCGGGAAAATGCACATGTTTATGGCGTCATAATTAGCATTTAAATACACATGTGAGAAAAATGACTTGTATGATATTTCTGCATTGAATTTCAATTATTTAAAAAGCATGGGTATTCATATGTTTTACACCAGTTTCATTTTTTAGAAAATCACAGGGCAAAAGTTGTATGGAAACCATACCTTCTTCTTTAACATATCATTAAATAAGCTAATTTATTCATTAACTAAATTGAATTTATATACATTTCTTTTAATTAAAAAATCAGAAGGCCATTGTATTTTTACATTACACTAGATACTTCTCTTCCTACATTTTTATTTCATTTTGTATCTTACTCATAATATTATAATTTTTTATTGCTTCAAAATTATAACTTTAATTTGCTTGATAGGATTCATGTTTTTAGTCCTAATCATCCTTTCATGTTTTATGATATTTTTGACATGTTTAATTGGATTAAAAAATATTACATTTAAAATTACATCTACCTCTTCGGGTACCCCATAAAAAGATATCGAGAGTTATCCCCTCTAGATCTGAATATCTCTATAGTTTCAGTAAACAAACTCCATTATGGGGTCAATATAAAAAAAAAAGCAGCTAAATGGTTCATATGAAAACTGGAGATACAATTAAATATTTCCGTTTCTTTTTTGTATCTAAATTGATAAACCTGCACAATATTTTGGGAAAACAACATTTAGCAAACAGTAGGGAAGCTATTTTTTTTCAGAATGTTCTCTTAAAAGTTACCAAATTGTGTTTTTCTGTCATTGGTGTTACCTTATAAAATTTTGTTGTGTAGAATCAATTAAAAAACTTATGAATGCAAGCCATGAAAACATGTCTAGGATTATTCAAGTTAACTGATAAGTCCAAAAGTATCGTTGTCCAGTGATGAAAATTAAGTTTTCAATCATATTTGGACATTGACATGAAACAAAAATAAATAGACACACACAAAAAAATGCTGTTAATGTGGTGCCATGTGTGTACAGTTCAAAATAACATAATTTATGACTTTTTTCAAGGAGTGAAATTATTTTAAATAAGTTATTTCTTACATTTAAACTTATTAAAAGTAAAAAATAACAAGTTTTGTGGTTACTTTTTGACTAAAAACACAATGATCGAAATTAGTAATACTAATGATTAGCACTTAACAATTAGCATTTAAACATACTATAACATGAAACTTCATGTGAAAGACAGAATACACTGCATGGCTAACATACGAAAATGAAAAAAGTTTCTGGGATTTCATACTTAAAATGATCTTATAACAAAAAGAAATCTGGTAACACCAGTGACAGAATGGTTAACTTTTATGGTAACACATGACTGGTGAAGTAACACCGGTGACAAGAGATATGCAGTGCTTGTTAATCATTGGTTTCAAAAAATGTAATGTTGTCATGAAAAGGAAATAATTGTGAAAAAATGTTTTAAATCAGTGTTCATTAGAGAACTAACAATAAAATGTATTATCAAAATCTCTTGTCACCATGTTACTTCAATGATAAATTGTATTTGCTAAAAGGTAACAATTGTAGAGAGATTTATACGAAATGATGAACTTTAATTTTACTTTACTTAGGTGATAAACTCTGACATTCATCAACAGTGAATTTTTCAGAAGGGAAAATATATTTTTTGAGCATAAAAAATGTTTTGTCATTGGTGTTACATATATATGATCTGAAGTTGTCATTGGCATTACCAGATATTTAAAACTTCCGTACGTTGAAAAAAAATAATTATTGGAAAATAAATCAATTACTTTCAAATACCATAAATTAGTTTTGCAAAGTAGAATACAAATAGAAAAGTATAAGAAGAATATATTTTATCAAAAGTACTTGTTTTGTCAATGGTGTAACCATTAGTGTCTTTTTAAACTTTAGTAAAATAATGCCAATGATGTAACACCAATGACGTATAAGTCATAAAATGATCAGGATATATTTCTAATTTGGATAAAGTAAAAGTTTTTATCATTATTAATTGACATCTTACGTGAAAGAGTTCAATGATATATCTAAAATCGTTTTGAAATAACGATTGAAGGCCACAGACAAAAAAAGTGTTTTCTAATGTACTTTTTTACTTCTGAAGAATATGTTTGATCATGAATATCAAGGAGCAGTTTCTGTTGTTTATAAAAAGAAGTGATGTAATATGACTTAGGACTGTTTATATTTTCTTATCAGGAATGATAACTCTTTTGTAGCAAAAACAAAAATAGTAACACCACTGACACAACCTTGTACATATATTAAATGCTGTATCAGTTAAATGGAAGGTGGGAAGCATATTTTTTTATTCAAAGATATATTCTATGTGTTTAATTTATGTAAACATGATTTTTAACAAAATTTCACATAATTTTGCAAATGACCAATGACGAGGAAAAATTTGACAGCATGAATTTGGCTGATTTGTGATAAGAAGCATTGCTGTCAATGAAATTAATTATGTGAAAATTTCTATTTTAATTTGAAAGTACAGAATTGTTGTAAAGTATAAAATTGAAAAATAAGAAATAGGATTTTACAAAGAAGTGACACATTTAGCTGCTTTTTTTTATATTGACCCTATGTAGCATTATGTCCAAACAGGAATCGTGGTAGGCGTGAAAATGACGTCAAATACCGTATAAGTGGAAATTTTAGCGAGACGCAAATTTGCACACCTAAAATGTGGTAATATATTTAGCAAGTAATTTTAGCGATTTTAAAATGCTAACTAAAGAAGCTATTACAAATGATACGTAATTAATTTTTGGCGATATTAAATTTTAGCGATGTCAGCACCCTCGCCAATAATGCCAAAATTAAATCCTCGCTAAAGATTCTACTTATACGGTATCATTCACGCTGGCTATATGTGGTGTTCTTATTCTAGCGCCGATGTAGAAAAAATAAATCACACAGTTTCTTAAAGGTATGTCACTCGTAAAATTTGTTAAATCAACTGAAGGATTTTTTGAGAAGTATATTTTGGATAAGTACTCATATAGTGTGACTCAAAATCGCAGAGAAAATAGGGGTCAGTGTTTATCTTACTGATCCACGGTACAATGAAGTTGACCTTTTTGCACTTTAATTTTAACTCTCTGGTTAATTACTTCAACCCTTATTTTATTTTATAAGATGTAACCGTGGCAAAAAATATTATCTTATTTTACGTAAACTATTTTGAATAATATTTATCATTAAAAAAATCTTACAAATTAATGCGTGTAAATTATTGTGTGACATTTTTGCACTAAAAAGTTAACATATTTTGAGGTATTAAAAACTAATAAGGCAATAAAACATCTTCTTAAATCAAGCTTTTTAATAGTGCTGACTTTCAAAAGTAAATGAACTTTGAAATAATGAAAGAAAAAGTTGGGGTCAGTCATGTTAATTTTGAAATATTGGTCAAAATATGTGATTTTTAGGCAAAAAATGGGGTAATTTTATATTGACTTATTTGACAGATCTTCATTTTTGGCAAAGTTTGTTGAAGGAAGGTGTAAAACTTGTTTTAAAAATACAAATTAAGACCTATATTAAATATTCCTAGCAATACCATAATGGAAAATAATCTCCGAGTAACAGTATGTGAGGCTAAAAGTTCACGATATTAAATTTAATAAATGTGCAGATTTGCAGAATTATCTGCTAAATATCCTTCCACCTTCAAAAATATTCCCTCACAAATCCTGTTTCTTTGTAGCTTTTTGAGCAGTTTTTTTTTTTTTTTTTTTTTTTTTTTTTTTTGAATATCAAAAATTTAATATTGTTGAAATTAAATATGTTATAAAAATGTTGAATTTGGATAAATAGTTTTGAAGTAAGAGATTCTGCGTGAACTTTTCCAAAAAGCTGACGAGTGACCTACCTTAAAGAGGAGAAGATTATCTTTCGATCTATTATTATAACACTTAAGCAACCGGTACTTCAAACGAGTGAAAACCCTCAGAAAATGCTTACATTTGACTATCTATAATCATAGCAATATACCAATCTGGCTAGTCGTGTTTGGTAAAATTCAGAATGATAGGTCTATCTACCACTGTGCAAAGAAATCAAAATATATCCTCTGTTGTCAAATAAACAGCGTAATAAAAGAATGCGGTTTTTACAACGCGCTAATTCGTGACGATTCATCTCAGAACATGCTTGAACATTTGAAAGGAATCAAAAAAAATTAGCGTAAAAAAAAAATAATAAATAAAATAAAATGATTTGTGGATATAACAAAATTAGGAACAAAAACGTTATCAAGCAGATCTAGATGACAGTCCAAAGATACGTTATGTGTCTTTATGTATATAAAGGAATTTGTCATCTAAATGCGTACGGAAGTGTGTATTTTTATTACTCACTATTTTGTGAGAATTCATGGGTTTTATTTTTTAGTTACGGCTATTAGCTCCATCCTTAACAAAATAATCAAAATAATTTTTGGCTCCCAAAATGTGGTTTACAAATTTTACCCACCTCCACCCCCTCAATCCTCCATACCTACTGTTACTGTAAAAAATACATGTACTAGATCCTTTTGTATAAGATGCCTATTGTTATTGTTGTAGAAAATATAATATGTACCCCGGTACTAGTTTCTTTTTGTATATATATGGTGTGGGATATTTTTGGGCCCCTCCTTCTGCTGCTTTCTGAAATTGTAAAATGTGCAATTTCAATTGGCATTTATAATAAATACTCTATACACACACAAACCCTTTTTTTTATTAATCAGGCTGCAGAACAGAACTATAAATGTGCTTCAGATTCATATGAATTCATCTGACGCCAATATTTTTCGTCACACCAGATTAAAACAGTGATAAATTGTCCTGAAAGAATCTTAGAAACATGAAAACGAACAATTTTAATCGTATGAAAATGAAAAGAAATCGGTGCTCTTGACAGTCTTAAAACCCCTAGGATATTGATCAAAAGGCATCTGTGTGATGATACACTGTCAAATTGCCGGATCTGAATCCCACTGGATTTGGGATTTTTTAAGAAGAATGTCATAACCCACCCCCCCTTCCACAAAATTTCAACAGTTTGTAAAGATCCATGCAGTAGGTGTGGCAGCAGATGGTCAATCTCATATTCAGGGGTACATTGTATTCAACAGATTGTCTAGCAGTAATATGAGCTAAGGGGGGTCTTACTCTAATGAGTTTTTTTTGCGTGAAGTTTCATTTTGAGGGTACATCATTTTCTTGACACTTTGTTTAAAATTCTGAAGTGATACTTTCATGAATTTTAAGCAACATCGAACTTAAATATGCACCATTAACCACAAATTAAAGAAATTATTGATTGTATGCATTTGTTCTTTAATTCTTAAGAAAGTGTTAGGTGAACACTAAGAAGTTTGGTTCAGTGTATATAAAATGGACCGCAAAAGGTGTTCATATGAAAAAAAATACAAAGATTAGAAACTATGAAAGATGTCAACTGCGTTTTTAATTTGTTGTTAACTAGAAAATATGATATAAAATAAAATGTAGTTTGCGTCAAGATCAGAACATCAGAGTTTCAAAGATAAGGAAACCGAGCAACATCTCCTGGGCCTTTAAACGGACAATATCCGCGATAACACGTGTTAGTGGCCAGGGAATCCTCCAGACAACTGAATTCACCGATAGTTTAACAAAGGAACCAATACAAACTCAAATTGTCCTGTGTAATATGACTTAGAAAAACCTAGAATTTTACCTTTATTCAATCAATGAATTGTTGTCATTGTCATTGGAAATAATAGGACAAAAAAAAGAAACAATTAAAATTGCTTTACGAAATGAATGGGAAAAAGTTCTTTGTGCCTTTCCTTTCGCCATTATAGTTGTGTTGTTTTCTTTCACTTGTAAAATTCCTATAGTACCCAAAGTAACCCATAATGCAATTCTCATTCATCTGATCAGTCACCGGTCACGGTAGCCTGGTGAGAGAGCGTTCGCTTCGTGATCTGGAGGCCTGGGTTCGATTCTCGTTCGCGGGGCCGCGTCATACCTAAGACGTAAATAAAAGTAGTGACTGTTCCTTTGCCAAGCGCTCAGCACTAGAAGTGAAAGTCACGGGTTCTCCGGATATGACCTTAAAACGTAGGTCCCGTGTCACGGTAGGCGCTGGCTCGATAAAGAACTCTCACTGCTCAATGGCCCTGAGTGCCGAGTATGGGTCTTCACCGGTATACGGTGACGTCTTCATGTGAGTGAAAAATTCTGGAGAGGGAAATTTACAAATTAAATAAGCATTGTTAATAAATTCTACCAAACTTTTAAATAGAGCAAGCTATATACTGATCCCACCTCTGATGTTTCGGGGTTTCCTAGTTTGCTCTGCTCTTATTTTGTATTGTTGTTTAATGGACTTTGAGTTTGAATACTGTTCGTTATCTCCATATCCTTCATTATGTTCCTAAAACGGAGTTTGAGAACACATTGGTTTTTACTCTATTTCTTATTATTATGTCGCCCCGTTGCAATTGTACACTGCACGCATGTTTTTGTTCTCCAGGCTGTTTCTCGGAGATGGCTTGGACAAAGTGAGGATATTTAGGCGTAATAAATAACCAATTACCCATTTATTATTGA
Organism: Saccostrea cuccullata; assembly: GCF_032062105.1. NCBI lineage: Eukaryota > Metazoa > Mollusca > Bivalvia > Ostreida > Ostreidae > Saccostrea > Saccostrea cuccullata. Next base: position 147,713 of record NW_026926402.1, read on the forward strand.
CACGGTAATTGATTTTAAAGCCCAATTAATATAACTTCAAAAAGTTCATTTCTTTAGATCATATATAATAGCTTTTTTTTAATTCGATAACTGAATTTTAATTAAAAGTTGATAAAAAGAGATTATCAATATTTAATAACATAATTTGCCTTGAGTTTGTTATCACTGTGAAATTTGTAATTTTATTTTAAAGTCACTAAGAGAGTCGCCATATTCGGTTCCTCCTACGTGAAACGATCTTCAAGCTTTACAGACTTTGTCATGCCATTTGAAGTCGGGTGGTTCGGAGTTGGTGGGATGACAGCTTCTCAACCTTGTTCAAATATCATCTCCAAGATGTTGAGGTACAACCCTGACATCGTTGTAGGGTGCTTAGGGGGAAACGGCAATTCCAGTGGAGCCGAGGCATCTACAGTTATTCACTGTCTGACAAGCCTTTTCGACCGAATTAAAGTCTTGAGTCCCAGCTGCAGACAACCCAAGAATTTCTTCACAGAGATTGTTTCTAGAGGAAAATTTCGATTACCTTTGCAACGTGAGGAGTTTGATGCAAGACGTAGGACTGTTAACAATAAGATGAAGAAAATCCTTGGTAGAACATAGCAGAATATTTAGATGTCAAATGTCCGAGACATTACCTTCCCGATGAGACCCTCTTCAACGAGGCGGGAACAGTCCTCCTTTTGCTTTAATTTTTCAATAAGAAAAACAATCAAGAGTCGCTTCTAGGACTTGACAACAAATGGCCTTTTTAGGGGCCATTCAATTATTCGAAAAGATACCTTTGAATACGGAGGTAGAAACGTCGCATTTGACGTACATACCCATTAATTTTACCGAACTTTTCGATAAATGAAAAAGAAATACGTGATATCTATAAAAATACAAATAATAGTATATAATAAACAAGTATAACTTATTTTTTCATAATTCCTGGAAATTTTGGCACAAATGATAGTTGATCGAACTTGTTTAAACTCGTCATATCACGTTATATCCACACAAAACCTTTTTAATTAGGTATTTAAAACAGGAAGCATTTTGACTCACGCGGCAAACCACAATGTTCCTGTTATAATGCGTAGGAAATGTATACATGTACCTACATGTATATGCTTATATTCTCTGCGCTTCAAACTTCTTCAATCAGAAATCGATCAGATAAAACTTTTACTTAAACTTTTATTTTTTTCAATTTTATTTATTTATCATGCAATTTTGCTAAGCATTTTGGGCACTTTATATAAATATTCCCTTTCAATGTAAAATACTTTTATTTTTTTAACTCTGCAGAACATAAAGATTCCTTAAACCTTTCAAATCAAATAACCGACCGCCTCCTGCCTTTCACAATATATTTTCTCTGTTCTTACAATTAAAATTTGGGACAACAAAACAAAGGGTAAACCTTAAATATTTCTGACACCATGCCATTAAATTCTCCAATACAGTAAAAAAAAAAGAGAAATTAAATAGATCGAAAATATGTTGTTCAATGAAATTCATTTGTAGCAAATTAGATAAAAACATTAATTTTTCTTGGTATATATTTCTGATGGCATACATTATTAAAAGTTTGGTTTAAGATACATACTAGTATATTAAACACCGAAAAGAAAAAATAAACCACTTTTCAATCTTGGATTGACATTTTGTAGCGGTGGACGTGACATTTTTGGATGATCGGCGGACATTTCGTGACGGGGGAAATAGTGCAACGATCTTTGGGGGAAAAGACGGACATTTCTTGGCGGCAAGCATAATATTACTATTTTTTGTAAGAAAGGCAGACATGTTGTGACGATTTTTCCGAAAAAAGAAAAATTTTAAAAAGGAGGGCTTTTCGAAATGTTGAAATTGTTGAAGAGCTTCATGTTTCATATCGTTTTCGTCTATGTTATGTCAAAGGTTATATTCAGTTTTGATTTTAAGCAAATTAATAGTAAAGTGAATTACATTTTTAAAATTGTTTTTAGATTGTTTGTTTGTGTTTTGTTTTTTTAAATTATTTTTAAAGGGTTTTTTAACGAAAATTTGCTTTACAATTTTGTTATGTTTTAGGGGAAATAAAGAATATTTAGGGATGTAAAAATTCTACTTTTTGGGTATTTTAATTTCGTCCTTAAATGTGGTGTTTATTATATAAAAAAAATCGTTTAACATTAAGTTATCGGTAAGGGGAATAAAAGAATATTAAGAGAATACGCTAGTTTCGAGATAAAGGCGCAAAAAGTATCCATTTCAGCATGGAGGTGGGACAGTTTGCTCATATATACAAACGTACATAAATAAATGAACGATGTCTATGGCTTTTAAAATTCATTTAATGTTATAGAAAGATAAAGATATTAATCAGTGATGCATTTTTTGATTTTATCAAGCTCAACTGTGTATATTTATAAATCTTTTTCAATTATAGGGTACTTAAAAACGAAATAAACGTCGTGGTCTTCATAAAAGAAAAAGATTTTCTTGATTGTACAAACATTCTCTACAAAGTTAGTGGTATTTTTTGAAGTTATAATAAGGTAAAAAAAAATTAATGTGTCATTTAGATTGCCGATATTTAATGACCAGATTCATGTTTTCAACGTGTTTATTAGAGGTCCACATATCTCTTCCCTCGTCTGTAAAGTCTCACATTCACAGAATTTTCTTGTTTGTTCCAATTTTTTTGCTTTAAAAAAACGACAACTTTACTTTAATTCGGTTGTTTTTGAGTTGAACAGAGCATCGTTACAATTATATAGTTACGATAAACCAGTATATCAATGATGCGATATATCCAATAATAAATATCTGTCCCACCTGTTTGTTTACGCGGCAACCAAACTCCCCTCCTCAACGAAAGAGCGCACCAAGGGAGATAATCTCGAAACTTGCGTATTAAAGAATTCTTTTTTTTTGGAGCTCAATTTTTCTTTGATGTGTATTGAATATAATCAGGTGATTATCGCGCATTCACATCATGTTCCCTAAAACATGCACGGATCTCTGATATTAATTATGAAAGCGAGTTCCAAAAGTCAAATTGAATTCAATTTTTTATTTGACAAATTTTCATCAGCATTAGATACCTTCAGACACTGACACTCAGCTTCTGAGGTCTGAGAGAATCCAAACATGAAGTACATGTACCAGCAATACACTAAATCAAGTTGAAATTTATTATGCGAAGTATTGCTATTGTCCGTAGAATACATATATACTGGAAAACACTGTTTCCTTTGTTTGTAATTGGACATTATGAGTTATGGTTCAGCCTGCAACGATCACATGTATTGATACGTTTCATTGGCATTGTAAAGTCAGATCAGTGAAACTGGTTAACAGGGGATGCTTACTTATCATAGGAACCTGATCCCACATCTAGAATTTTTTATGCCATATTTATATATTTAAAATGATTATAGATGTTTGAGATTAATCACTGCTTATTATTTTTACACAATGAACATTTCTAATATCTCATGTTCATTTATGCATTTAATTTTGGTATTTATTTACAGATGTTTCGGGTGTCTGTGTTTGCTCTGCTCCTTTTTGTATTGTTTTATGGACTTTGATATTGAATACTGTTCGTTATCTCCATATATCCTTCGTTCAATATAATCAGTTTGATTAAGGTAAAAAGTATTGTTTCTCTAATTGCTGATATTTTTATCGTGTGAATATGTTTTAAATAGATGTGTTGAAAAACAGTGCCAGTAGCTGGTCATTAATTATATGCATGCTCTACGTAACTATGAACAATTTCTAAAACGAGTTAAATTATTGACACACAAGTTGATTAAACAAAAATATCAGCAGTCTCCTTTTTAAGTCATCATTCCGTAAGTTTTATGGTCGATACAATGACTTTGTCAGCAAATACAATTTATCATTGAGTCAAATGCTGACGACTGACGTTTTTTTAAATACTTATTGTTGGTCCAAAATTTATAGATTGAATTGCAGACGGATTTGTCCATTATTTCCAGATCATGTAAAGCAGCACACAGCGGATGTGACCGGTTGTGAGGGAATGCTAGCTACTCCTTGTTACTTTAATAATCAAACCTTGTTGTGTTTTGGAGGTCCGTTTTGCTCTTTTGTATTGTTTTGTGGACCTTTGATCTTGAAAATTTTTCGTTGCAGATTAAATTCTTAAAAGAGAAAAGTATTTTTTATGGAATACGGATAGGGCCATGCAGTTCACCATCGTACCATCGCGCAGTAACTTAAGGATCGACGGCGCAATAATGCAAAGGCGCGATAACGATGATGTGATGGTACGATGACGATGGAGCTATGGTGTGATAGCAAGATGATGATGATTAGGCGATTGCACGACAATGCGAAAATTATGGTGAGATGACACGATGGAGAGATAGTGAATATCGCTTCATCATCATTGTATCATCGCAGCATCGTTATCGCTCCATCCCGCAACGCTATCGCACAATTGCGCCATCGCACTATCGCTCCATCGCACTATTGCATCATCGTCCTCGCGCTTTTGCATAATCATTTCATTGTTATCGCATCGTCGCTTCATCAAATCATTTGATTAATAATTCAATCCTAAAAAGTTTGCTTAGGACTAACTCTTAATTCAGTATTTTTCTTCTTGAACTTTACTTCTTAAATACTTATTATAATGTTTACTTAGATTAAACGACGTTTTGATTTTGGCATATACGCTTGTACTTCTGTTTATTTATGTCTTGAATCTTAAGAAACATGTCAATCTTTAAATTTAGTTAATGTAAACTTTTTCCAGTGAAAATAAATGCAGTTTTTCTACTTTGAGTCCACAAAATTGTGAAGATGGAAATACTTTAAGATTCACCTTGTTTTTAATATGTAATCTGGATGGATATCGATTTTATTCAAGATGAATCAATAAAAAGTATTTTTAAAATAAAAAATATGAAGAAATACAAAAATGAAAAGAAATCTTTATTTTGCAAATAAAAACAATGACTACAGGATATTTTGCTAAATGAATCGTAAAATATTGTAAGAAGATTTATCATTGGAGTCTCATTCTCTTTTAAAAATGATTTTTGAAGCCATTTTATAAACGCTGAATTGTCTACAAATTTTCGGTTTGCCAAACCATGACAATAAGCGTAATGAGGATGCTTACTGGCTACATGGAACCTGGTCACTCCAATGATGTTTTTCAAAAAGCAATCGCTTGCTCCGCTCCCAATTTAAATTGTTTTATTAGACATCTGGGCTTGATTACTTGTCGTATTCCTTTTTCTTAATAATGTCCTGGACTTGGTAAAACCTCATGAAATAATTTTTTTTACCTTACAATTTTTTGGGTTTTTTTTGCACAAGAATGAAAAAATAGAGATGCCATTTATTGATTTTAAGTGAAACGAAATTAAACATATTCTAAAATAGTTTTGAAAAAAAGTTAAAAATATACTTTTTGGATGTGCAGAGCTATTCCCAAAAAAATGAAAATCGAAGTGTTCACCAAGCGCATGCTCATTGTAGTAGAGTTATAATGCATGATGGTCTTTTCATCTGTAAGACATCTGATTCCACTAAATTTTACGTCGACGATTTCAAAGCCAGGAACCCCTATATCCACCAAACCCCATTTGTCTCTGTCTACAGACACGTTTTTCTGCATCATACAGCTGATAGGAATATCAGGATCAATTGATACACAATCTCTTTGTGAAACTTCAGCCATCTTTGTTTCTAGATACAGGAAAAAGTGCTTTTATATTAAGTTATTGACTGTAATTAACTGTATTAAAATATATCAAATTTTACATTTCATTACCTCTAACGTTGTTGAAGCAGCTATTATGAAGAAATAAGATAGCAACATAGTTTGATACGTTGCAGCTTTTAACGATGGCTTTTGTGAAAAAGATATAACCATCTCCTTCTCTCTCTCAAAAAAAGAAACATAATTATCATATATAGAAAGAAATACTAAACTATACTATGCTAAACTTTAATACTATATTAAACACTTTCGTATAGATTCTTTTACCATTCGATCCATATAAAGGAATGTGAACTGTTACTGTCAAGGTACCATTCACGGCTCCACATCTGTACATCTTTCCAGACGTTTGATTAGTCGGGCACTGCACTTCACTGATGTTGTAAACTTTCTGGTTAGGAGGGAAACTGGCACATAGAAAATCCGTGATACCGAGGCCATCACTGATAAATGGGGCGTAGTCTGTTAAAACCAGATGGGTGCACTGAGGGCAAGTCAGTCCTGAGTATCAAAACATGAGAATTACTTGCAATTAGTTTCCGATCACATCTTATTGCTTCTCAAAGTAACTCAAACAGGGTACAATATGATTTTCTGTATAAAGAAAATCATAATTCACTATAAGATATATTTAATCAATTACTGAAATGTGTTTGCATATTAATATGCAATATATTGAACAATTTTATAGATAGAAAGATGGTAAAAATTGTTTTTTATAAAGTATTTGTTGCTGATAATTAATAAAAATGAGAAAGTATAGTAACGGCCAAATATTTTGGACCCTTATTGATGTAAAAATTTTAACACACTTTTAATTATTATAATATGCATTGAAAAACTTCAAATATTTCTGGTTTTAAAACCATGCAGCAATACATTTAATTCAAATAATACAGGGAGACAACATGATGGTCCTGAAGTTGGGCATTTTATCGAATTTCCTCAATTCCAATGGAATTTCATAACATTTGAGATACTTCACATTTCGGGAAATATGGAGCACAAACTTACCTATCTGAGATTTAAATACACAAGAATCATCTAATATTAGTGCATGAAATATTTTAATTTGGCAGGTAGGAAAGCTCGTTTTCGAAAACACAATGTGCTATAAAATTGATGAAAATTTGCACAAAGATGAGAAGATTTGAAAAATCGCATATTTTGTGACCTTCCTGTGACTTTTGTGTACCCCCTAACTTAGAATCAATACTCATATTGTAAAAGGGATTATAGCAAGATTTTAATGATAAACTATTGTATCCTTCCTGGAGACACCAAAACTCAGGATCCACAATAGGGTTTTAAATGATCTTGTCCAAATTCTTAGAACATGTACATACCAATGTTCCGAATGTTCCAAATTCTGTGCTTTTCAAATGTTTTAATAACAACCTTATCAATTTCATAAAGATTAATCTGTTTAAAAATGTATTGCAAAAATCATTAGATAGAGACAAGAAGAGTCTAGTCAAATTTCATTTCTATAAAGAATATTATCAGGAAAAATGTCTTTTTCTAAAGAGTTACTTGTGAATTTAGCCTTATTTTCGTCCTCTCAAACTCCGATTTTATCTTACAAATATCCATTTTTTTTAAATTTCATTTTTCGTTTTAAATAATTCTTCATGACGTACACTAATTCTTCGTTATATTTTAGCACTATCTCAACCATTAATACTTAGTACTTCAATATGTCTTGAGCACAGACATAATGCAGGCCACTAGTATAAATGATGGACTAATTTGTAGGATAAAGTCTATAAAAAAACTGAAGGATAAAAATATCAACCTTTTGCAATAAACACTTTCCAGCGACTTTTCCCAATACATTGAAGAAAATTATTGTTTGTTACATGATATCCATCCTAAAAAGCAAGTTGTAACATTATATAAGGATTCATTAAATTGTATACTTGTTTTAAATTGAGAGGAGGATCTAGACGGACTTGAAATATTATATAATTTTGCCCTTGACAGTTGGTCATAATTTTGCCCCGACTGTTTTCAGCGAATTTTGTTACATCAGATGTTTATATACGACAGTCTAAGGAGTTGTAAATCAATTTCATATTTTAAAAAAAATTAATTACAAATGATTAAAAAATTACCAAGAGCAAAAGGAAATCGATATTAATCGAAATATAAAAGCTTTTGTGTGATACATTGAATTTACAAGCATCATAATTTACATACAATAACGACCTCATTAACATAACTAAAGATGCTTAACAGCTAAACAAGTGGGGGATAAAATAAAAAGATAATTAATTGTAATTAGATGTAATATTGTGGATATTTGTAATGTACAATTTCAAATCAGTAAACTTCTTAGATAAAATTCCTTTTTCTTGAAAAGAATATATCATACGTACCTGTTTATGGAAAGAATTTTAAGGTCTGAATAATATCTTTTATTTGTAAAAGAAAGCGTTAATAGTCTCTTTGTAATGATGTAACACTCTTGTATACAGATATCGAGGTTGTTTTTTTTCCAGGAAATGGGAGGTGATCTTTAAATATTTCCAAAATATTATCTACGCAATTCGGTTAAACAACTATTTTCGTGATTTTCATGATTTGTTAAGATATCATAAAACAATCGAAACAATGGTCCAAAAGTATACTCCTGAAATCTCCACATTCTTTTCTAATTATATGTAATGGGTTCAAACATACAACCAAAAAGTGGGAACAAAATTTTATGTGTGTAATTTCTATTTGTCTTCGAAATCAACTACATGTATATTGATTAAAGATGCTTTAATTTCCTAAATATTCACTTTGAATCATTTTGAACAAACGCTTGACCAACGTTGAAAAGCCCTCTAAATGAACATCATTCGGGTCAGCATTGAACTTATATTACATGTTAAACATATATTGACCATTCCAACATTTCTTGCTTATCCCTATTGTCTTCGACAAAAATATTTGAATTATTTAATTAAATTTGTTATAATTTTAATTGAAAAAAATATTTTTTGACTATGTTATGAAATGATCACATCACAACACAGTAATTGTTTCATGCCAACATCTACAGGGTAAAATAAGCAGCACTTTGAAAAATAACAGATTTCGAAAAAAAAATGTAAGTGCGTTAAATGTTGGACAATTATAAGGCTAAGCCCCCTATAATCCCCCTTTAAGTCCCCTCTTCCAAGTTACGACGCCTTCTGTACTTATGATATAATTGAACATTTCATGGATTTTCAATTAAAAAACACAAAAAATCAATGCTTTAAGGACTTTGATTTTCATTTGATTGTATTTAGAATTTTCCAAAGAAATTCAACAATATGGTGTCCAATGTTATAAGTCATTGAAAAAAATGATCTAAATACTTGCATTTGAATGGCAGAGTCTTTATTATACTTATTCGATCAGCATGAACAATTGTGTATTCCCGCATAATATGATAAGTCTTTCAATTCGTTGCTTAGTTAATATTAAGACATCTAATAAAAATATTTTGTTTATGCATTGTACACAATTTTGTGTTTGATTATATTATATTTGATTTGTAATTATTTATTTTTATGTTATATCTATGAAAACATTTGTTCAACAGAAAACACAAAGACAAAAAAAACCACCAAGAAACAATATTAAGGACAAGAGATAGTTTAGACAAGGTACATGCTTACAGATTTCTCAAATTGAAACGATTTTCTTTAATAATTCATATCAATTGAATCTTATCATAATAAGGTGTATCGATTTATAATTTGTAGGGAAACTCAACGAGAAAACCAATTTTAATTTTAAATGAAGAAAAAAGGATATAAGCATTGGTGTTCTCTCCATCTCAGACAAAGAAGTTTTAAATTGAATTCCAAGAACATTCATTATCCTCTATTGAAATCTTAAAGAGTCATTTATATGATGAAATTATATTTGCAAAGCAAAAATATTTTAAATAATTATACATCGTTTTTTAATTAGCTCAATATAGAGATTAATGTGTACCGTAAAATTAAAGAAGGATTATTGAATTTAATAGAACCAATCATTTAGGGTTATTTTATGATTATCAATTTTTTAGTGTACACATGTGAATTTGTTTGTTAATTGTTTTTTTTTATATTTGTGTTCTGCTTTGCTTATTTTAGTTTTTTGACTTTATAAGAAACTTTTTTTTCTCATGAATTTTTATTTTCATATAGTCTTTACATTCTAAGAAAAACATGCACAGCTGTATATATTGCAGAATAAGTCTAAATTTACACTGAAAACCCTGTGTTGTATTGAGTTTTTTTGTTTATGTAAATAACTTAAATAACGCAGCTTTTGTTGTTTTGTTTTTGTAGACCAAAAGCATAATTTCTTCTTTACTGCGCAATGTTTTATAGTATAAACATGAGTAAAAACAAACATCTTTATTTATTAAAGCTAAAGTTTTACATAACGATAGGAAGAATGTGGTAACTTAAGGGGTCTACGCCTACCGCAACTTTACAATGATATTTTGTACTAAATCTCAAAGAGAAAATTCTCCTTCAGATTCAAACTGTTATAAAACAATGCAATACTGTCCAAAGCGAAGGGTATCATATCCTGATAAAGTTAAGTGAGTAGCATAAACATTAGATTAAATCCTCTTTATCAAAATCGGTCACTAAAAAAGCGCCACCTGTATTATACACATTTGAGAACAATCTCCTGAAAATATATGAAAGGAAAATATCAAAGATCATGCATGATTTATTGTACTCAAAATAATACATGTATTAATTATTTGAAAGGTTTTATATACTGACACGCAAAAGAAACGCAACATCCTAGTTTAGGGGGAAATAATTATGTAAAGTAAAAAAAATTGTATCTTAAAATTATGGATATCTTCAATTTGGTAAACATCGGTAATTTAACGGTTGAACGATTTTCATACCATAACTGGAAGTCAAGTTTGAGTCTGCTTAACAGAAATTAAGAATTGCATGTTTAACAAAATATTTGGCAATATTATGGAGTTTTAAGGGTTTTAACTGTTCATCATAAATAATGCAGCAATATTTCAAAAAAGAAAGTTAATTCTCTTTTCGTTTCTCGTAACGATGCTAAGACTTCTTGAAAATGGCTTAAGTACGCATTTCCATTGCTCTAGTTGGAAAATTTCATTGTAAAGGTGATGAATAGTTGCTGATGCAAAAATTCACATCAATACGCCTCAACAGGGTATTATGTATCATATTCATTAAGGACAGTCCTTGTACCGGAGTCCAAGGGTGGCTACACTGCTCTAAGTTAGAGAAAATTCGACATAATCATCTGAAAAACAGGCATTTAAAAGTGGCAAAGAATAATTCCTTCGCTAAGATCTCGATATTGATGAACCTATTGTATCGAACAATTAAGCTGCATTTATTGTTTAGGCCAGTCTTGCACGTTTTACTTGAATGGCTGGGAGGGGGTGTTTTAACAGTCATATGTCACTTAGCAAAGTAAAAAAGATAAACATTTAACATTTTTATCAAATCTCTGATGTTCTAAAAAGTGAGTTTAGCCATACTGTATTCATTTTTGAAAATCATAAGATAAAAAATTCAACCATTTGTAGATTACTGCTTGTTGCATTTTTTGCTAGTCAGTATATTATAATAAAAACTGTGTTCTTAATGCCTTTTAATACATTAATATTAACTTAAACTGATCTTAGTACAGTATTGTACTTGGACAGTGATTTTTAATTGAAATATACGAATTAATATATATTGGCATTTTTAAAAAAAATTCCCAAAAAATTACTTTAAAATTAATTCATAGCTCAGCTTGTCTATCGAGTCATATTCATAGCTTGAAATTATTCATTTGTTTTATGTTTCCTCATGCTGCACAATCTTACCACAGCTCTGTTTTTGCTGAGATATAATCAAATAAAATCAACACCATCGTTGAGATGAAATATCTCGTTTATCAAAATCACGAAATAAGAAAAAATATATACATCATATGATAGGGGATCTGATCAAAAGATAATTGCACAACTACATACTCATACACTGATCCTTTAAATTAACAGATAAACAATATTTGCAAAAATATAAGAACAGTATGTATACAGGAAAAAGATGGCTCTACAAAACTGTTTCAAATATAATCTATATATCAATTTAAAATATATAAATGAAAGTAAGGTAGGAAAAGCTTGGAAGGCGGTGGGTGTGCTTTTTTGCAGTTATTGATAGCGTCTATAAAGCGAGAATGACCCATTGCTGACTGGTCAGTCACAGACAGCATATTGGCTGATTGTCTACGAAGGAATAGGGTTTGACCAGGGAAAATTTTGGACTTGTGTAACAAGCAGCCGAAACTGAAGAATTGGAGGAGATTACATAACATGGAACCTGACACTTGAAATGCCTGGGAGAATTCCAGCAAATGGGGAAAAATCAAAACATTCAGTTTGAACAATCAAATAGAATATCTATTTACTTACATCTAGACAAAAGAAAATAAACAGCATTCAACACATTAATGTACGGAAGCCCATTTAGGACCAATCAAAAATATTTTTGAATTCGTTATAACGATTTTTTTTAGAAATTGTTATAACGAATTTAATTTGTTATAACAGATTTTTAGAATTCGTTATAACGAATTTAATCTGTTATTACAGATTTGTCGAATTCGTTATAACCAATTCAAGGAATTTGGTTATACCGAATTCAACAAATCTGTAATAACAGATTAAATTCGTTATAACGAATTCAACAAATCTGTAAAAACAGATTAAATTCGTTAAAACGAATTCAATGAATCTGTTATAACAAATTAAATTCGTTATTATTAATTTAATAAATCTGTTATAACAAATTAAATTCGTTATAACGAATTCAATAAATATGTTATAACAAATTTAATTCGTAATAATGAATTCTAAAAAATCGTTATTACTAATTCAAAAATAATTTTTGATAGGTCCTAAACGGGCTTCCGTATTAATGAAATTATTTACATAATTGTTGTTTGCTCTCTATAGAATGACTGCAATATAAACGTGATAATATTTATGGAAATTATTCAATTTGAAAGATTTATTATAATTGAAAAATTCAATTGAAATTTCGAAATTTTATTCATCATATTGAATGACAGTATTTTATTTATTTTTTGCATTACAATTCTTTTACCATGATTTTTTTAGGGTAATGAAAAGAAAATCTTAGGCTAGAACACTATTATTAATTTACATAATGAGACTTAAAGACAACCCTTTAAAAAGTACTTTTCATACTTTTCATCCTTTAAAAAATCATCTTCTTTTTTTTTTAAATAACATTTCTAAGTTTTTAAAATATAAAAAAATTTAATATAAAAGTCTACATGAACTACTCTAAAAGGGAGTTGAAGCCATTTCTATTAAAGTTATAATATTTCTTTCAGAAACATTTATCTATAAAGTTAAGAATATAGAATTTACATGTCGCAAGAGAAATTGAAAATAATTTAAACATTCTGATATGAGTGATTTTTTTTTAAATTAGACTTGTAATGATATAAATGTATCTTATCATTGCACCGTTTTTATTTCCTTATTTAAAGGATTTCTTAGTATGATATGACCAAAAAAATGGTTTAAGCTAGGTAAAAGCCAGTTATGTCCCTTACCGATATTTTCAAATATCGTATATTTTTATTAATAATGCTACTATAGTTTGGTCATAAAATCTATCAAAACATCTTACATGTACTTATTTCTATGAAAGTCTGTTTTCCAGTCTGCTTGCAGACGTGTCATCTTTGGATCTTGGTTTATTTGAATGAAAAATACGAGTATATGGGGATAACAAACAGTTTTCAAACTCAAAATTCCATTAAATAATGCAAATTTTGGGACAAAATACCTCTTGAAATTCAAACGTAGGGTCGGGTGCCATGGAGGGGTGAGCATCCCTTGCAGACCGGTCAAACCCAATTTACAAAAGCTCCCTTTCTGTGAAGAATTTATTCATTGATCTTTGTCCTAAGGTTTAAAAAAAATTATTGCTTCTCATCAAATGTAGATTTCTAGTAATGTTATAATAGTCTGATCTTCTCCCTTTTCTGTTACATTCAATGAACAAGGTATATAATGTATGAGAATTCTTTTCTTAAACCCCCGCAAACCAAGTTTAGGGGGGTTAAAATCAGCATATCCGTCTGTCTGTAGACGAGATCTTGTCCAGATCATATCTCAGAAACCATTGAAAGGATTTGTCTGAAAATTTGTACACTCATTATTCACTATATGAAGATGTGTACTTGCATTTTCATCTTGATTGGTTGATTATTTTGCATTTTTCATGTGTTTTTTATTTCATTTTTATTTTGTGGTTTTGCTCGGACACTTTCTCGGAAACTATTGCAGGGATTTGTCTGAAAATTTGTCCACGTATTATTCACCATATGTAGGTGTGCTCCTGGTATTTTCAAGTTTATTTGTTGATTTTTCTTAATTTTACAGGTTTCTTTTTATTTTAATTGACTAGTTGAGTCAAAAATATAATATTGAGTTTTGTATGAAAAGCTGTAAATGCATCTCTTATCAAGCATATGTTATCTATATCTCCTAGGAATTCGGCACAAGAATTAAAGATCTATCTCAATTGTATTTTATTGTCTGTCCAGCTTTAATGACTGGATGACCAGGTTTTTATTTAAAATGCATTTGATATGAAGTTATCAAGATTAATCATAAACTTTAGTTTCATTCATAAAAAATATAATAAGCAATTATATTTTTACTCTAAATGTATGTAAGAAAATTGTGAACACCTCTTAGATTCATAGATTAAATATAATACTTGTTAATCGGCAACTTCACTGAATTGGACAGTTCTAGTTTTGGAACTGGGTCTCTTAAGATTTATGAATGTCTTCAGGACCAATTCTTCTGTAATATTTTTCACTATGTCTGGAATATTCTTTCCAAATTGAACATTTCTGCATGTAGAAGGAAATCAGATATCGTTGCATTTTGTTCGAAATGGTGTCTTTTAAGTTTAAATACTGTTCAGTATTATAATTTCTCACATAATTTCTTTGAAGTCCTTTTAGGAACATTTATCAAAGAAAAGACTGGAGAAAGCTGGACTTATACATCTTTTTGAAGTAGTAGTCTTACTTATTTAATGATCCTTCTGCTTTCATATGAACAATGTTTTCGCGATTTTCATTTTAACTGAAAATATTTAATCAAAGAATTCACTATCAATATCTCAAAATACAATATACATGTATCCATTACATTAGAATGATGTTTCTATATAAAGATTAATTGATTTTACGATTTTGACTGTGAACATTTTTACTTATATATTCAACTTATAACGACCACAGAAAATACTTTTCGTTAATCGAGAAGCTTTCAGAAAATTAGTTCATATTCTCCCTTTCAGGAAGTTGTATTCTTTTTTATGTGTATCCTATATCAATTTTCAGGTTCCAAGTTTTCCTCCCATAAAACATCAAATATTTTGTTTAAAAAAATTAAGATGACATTTTGGAGTTCACTCGTCGGATTTGTGTTTGTTTCCTTAACAGGTAAAGCAGCGTTTATCATATTAATATAGATTTTCTGTGTTTTTTTCAGACGTGCTTTAATGTCTAAGACATAAAAAGCGTTCGTGATGCATAATAAAAAAAATCGAATCACTTAATATTAAATATTAACAAATTTCAATTTTTTTTCTAAATGGAAATGTCCTGAATAAATGCTTTCTTTCAAATCTTTCATACCGTTGGTATTCAAAACAAAATGTATAAGTGTACATATTTCCAAATGTTATCTTTTTTAGGTATAAAATTTTTTTAAAGATATATTTTAATTCTTAGTCTTTTAGGTATTTCGAAAATCTAACTGTTCATTAAAATAGCAAATACTCCATGAACTTGACAAATGGCCAACACGATAATACATTTAGATACATTAAAATACATTTAGAATTAAAACGGAAACAAATTGAAATGAAATATGAAGTTAACGAAGATTATTCAGAATCATAGTGCATTATTATCTTGGCGGTTTTTTTAGTTTATCTAATGTTTGTCTGATGGCAGATAGGGTTAAACGTGTAAACAAAAGATTTCTTATTTATAAGGTAGTATATTCCAATTTATAGAAAAAAAATTATAACGGCATGTAATTATTGTTTTGGTCCAACAAAATTTTAGCCTATCTCGAGTATGCTGAATCAGAAAAAAAAATATGCTGGCCTTTATGAAAATGCAACTAAAAATGTCAAAATGGCAATTTTTTTCTTATTTTCTCTGAATTCTGTTCAAATACATGTAAGAAAAAAATGTGTGAATATCTCACTGAGGGTAATACATCTATAAAATTAATGAAAGAATGCTAGATTTATAACTTTAATTCAGAATAATTTAATAATTTTCACACATAAATCGAATTTCCTTTAATTTATTCAACTATCGTTTCAAATATCCATACACTGCAGATTAGTATTTTTTCTTCCGCATCTCACTATTGTTTAACTAAATAATGATACCTCTGTAATTTATAATTTAAAATTTGAAAAAGAAATATATATAATGACTTATTCATAGGTTTACAGCAAACAACCTAGTACATCAATCCAATCTCATTGGATTTAGTAATGTGAGGTTACCACTACACCTGCCTTTCCTTATATCACGTATTTCCAGGCATTGTGTTCGCTTTCGTGCATATAAAATGAATAGGAAACGTACTTTCTTATTTCTTTATGTTTGGTGCTGCACATTAGTGGGCACTGTGTATTTGTTACGCAACTTAATTTTTTATCATTTAATTTTCCATCTGCTCAACCTTCTATTGATATGTACAGTACTACAGTGAGTGACTTGTATTCATTTAAAAAATATTTTTCTAAAGCTCTGTATTGATTGATTGTATGTTGTTTAACGTCCCTCTCGAGAATTTTTCACTCATATGGAGACGCGTCATTGTATGCCGGTGAAGGGATTCAAATTTTGACCTTTACTCGGCACTCAGAGACATTGAGCAGTGAGGGATCTTTATCGTGCCAACATCTGCCGCTGACACGGGGCCTCGGTTTTTAAGGTCTCATCCGACGGACCCACAACTTTCTCTTCAAAGTGTCGAGCGCATGGCGAAGGAACAGTTGCTACCCATCTTTTATCGACTTAGGTCAGTCGCGGCCGAGATTCGAACCTTTGACCTCCTGCTCACGAAGCGATCGCTCTACCGACTGAGCTACCGTGAACGGTCTGAAGCTCTGGAAAAGACAAATATTTTGCCGAAACAATTTAAAAGGAAAACTTTCAGGCTTAAGAAATGTTCCAGCGGCAATTCTGGAAATGATGAGCTAGAGCCTTTTACGAGGGTTGTCCCAAAAAGTCGTAGACAGGGAAAACAGTTTAGTTTTTCTTTGCTAAATTAAATTTCTTTTCTTATCAAAGCAAAGAGTAACATTTTATGATCATGCATTTTAAGTTTCATGATGATATCACATTCAATGAGAAAATTATGACAAAATAAAGAAAGCATGTAAGTGCACAAAACCAAGCGCAATTTACGTCTCTTATAACCCTTGACTTAGGGTCTTATATAAATTCAATACTGTCCTTATCATTTAGGAAAGATTCAATATTCAATCGAAATTCTGTCGAAAGATCACCTTACATTATAGGCAGAATACACTGTTTGACGGCCCAGATCGTTCCCCACTGTCTGTGTTTAACAAACAGTTCTTCATACATGAAAGAACTATTTTCGGTATAGAGGAAAAACTATCATTGAATCTCATACCATTAAAAAACAACTTCTCTATTAGTATCTAGTGTTAAATGTCATTTCTGTATTCTTCTTTCCCGTCTCTGGTGTATATATACCTTATTAAGAAAATATTACATTTCCATGCCCCCATTACGCGTTTGATGACGTCTTTTTTTCAAACTCAATTCCAACAACACTTAAATCATGACACCAGTCGTCTGTTTCTTATGCTATTGATATGAAAATTTGAAATGTTACTAAGATTTTGATTCTGTTTTCTCTTATTTAAATTCAAGTTCAATGTTTTACATCGTACGAAAGAAATAAAGGGAAATGTAATAGTTATGTGCGTGAATTATTCCAAATTTTGTTTGTGCGCCGATACACCATATTGGGCTTCATATAAATTATCCCAATATTATTAACATGAAGAGTATTTATTGACGAATTTACAGTTTTAATGAACAGTGGATATATTATGGCCATGCTAAATATGGTTAGTAATGGTTGCATGTTAAAAAAATATATAAACATTTACGACTTTTTTGGACAACCCTCGTATTTTCCTTCAATATCCCCTATTTCAGCTCTAAATGCTATTTGTCTCAGTCAGTCTTCGGAATAATACTCTTTTCAGCAGCTTAAGAAACAACATATTTATGTTCAAATGTAAAAAAAAATGTTTTTCCCAAAACCTTATGCCAAATGGGGTAAATCTCTGATAAGAGGTAGCTTTCTCATTTTTGATCATATGGATCTGTTGTCTTTTTGGATAAAAAAGTCGTTCTATAATCAAAGAAGTCCTAAAACTTTATCATCACACTGTGTGCATTCTTGGGTGAGAAAAGTTATGTGTGCGATCAAATACCATCAGCGGATTCCTTATAAATCCTATCATATTAAAGCTTTCATTTCAATAATCCAATGCCATTCTTGACTTTCATCTAATCAACACTTCTCTTGACAACAATTTGTTAACATACCAAGAACTTTACAAGGCAGCTTGATCCACATTACTTTGTTAGGATAGTATATGGTTGTATCTAGAATCGAGGGCCGGAGGATTGAACACAAACATTTTGTTTTTTCTGAGTTTGTAAATTTTTAAAACAATAGTCACCGAATTCCATCCGCCTATGACAAAAAGTACATGTTTGGGTATCGATTTTGTTTTTGAACGTTTACAGTTTTCCATCATTTATTAATAATATACTAAGTAATGTTGCACTAGACATTCCACAGAAAAGAGAAACATTTATTTTTTTCTTCACTGAACAAAAAGTAGAATGTTTACTTGCCTTTTGGCTACTCTTGGGGTAGCTTAATTGCCATAATGTCCACCAAGCAGCAATTTTTGTGTGATATCGTTGACTTTTAATATTTTGAAAAGATGGTAATAAGTTTCTTTGTAGATGTTGTCAATAGCTTATCTTATAATAGAAGTAATAAAACAAAGATCTGTGTTATAAAAATAATTAATCACTCATTAAGATATCCTTAATGTTTTAATGAATATTTAAACATTATTTTCTTAATTCATAAATGCAAACTGTAATTAATTTAATTAATTTCCTTTTATTTTCTACATAACGACTCAAAATTACCCGATAAGCAGTTTGAATATTGAATGAAAGTCAACTGTTCGCCTATTCAAATCGCCATTTTAAGCTAATTTAAATAATTTTCAAATTTTAACGACTTAATTTTCCGAATAAACGTGATAATATTAGTGTTTTATCATGTCATAATTAGGTCTAAACATTGTTCCATATATTTTAACATACACTTTTTCGTTATGTAAATGACAGTTTTCCATAACATTTTATCTGTTCAGTAGAATTTAGTTGACGGGTTTAAATCCCGTGCTGTTATGTGGTCAGTTTGGGTGTAGAAATTGAGTAGAGCAGACGTAATTCACTTACTCGAGTAAATACAGTATTCTACGTAAAGATAAAAAATATTTGACCAGACTTTGCATCTTTTCTGAGGTACAATGTAATTTTGATTTATCAATTTAAAGGTTTTATCTTATACTCATAAAGTTTCCTGAAATGGCCAAGACCTTAGTTCTTAACTTTGTTGTAAACTACATGATTGAGTAATATGTGTATTGCTATCATTTCAAGTACTAGTATTATGCTAATAGTATATGAAGTCATTCTACCTAAACAGCATTTTTTAATATGTATTTCGGCAAATAAATGTCATAACTTTAAAGAACTTATTCTAGTATTCCTTTTTTGTGGCGACCAATCAGCATGCCTGTGACGTATTATCATTTTCATAGTTTGCATTTCGCTGAGTAAGATATTAACACATCCTTTCTCCAATTTGATCGACACTTAGGAATATTCTTTTTAAAAAATGGATATCCATCATTTTGAATCGCCATTTTGACTTATAACATACAACTTCACATTATTCAGTTGTAAAGGAAAAAATCGCATTCTGTTGTGTATGTATAATTGAAAATGTATAATTCTGAATAAAGCAGAAAAAGAAAAAAATCGATAAATAGATCAGAGAAAATTCGAGTTAAGTGGAGAAATTACTATTTTTTCCTGAATAAAAGTAATTTTACTAGCGTTCTACTAGTTTTCTTTTTTTAAATTTATATTTGTATTACAGCAAGTGAGATATTCACACACACTTTTTCCTATTAGACCATATTAAGAGAAAACAAGAAAAATTTGATTTCGCCATTTTGAATGGCCATTTTTTTCTTTTAATGCCATTTTTATGAAGGCCAGCATAATTTTCGGATTCAGCATACTCGAAATAGGTTTAAAATGCTGGACCGAATTATGATTATTTGCCGTTAAGACTTATGTCTAGCCTTTAAAAAAAGTAGAACCAGACTAAGACAAAGATATCTTTATTTCAACTTTGTTTATACGTACATACATCGAACACAAAACTGCATAACTTTGGAATTGTAAGAAATATATGTTAATGATTTTTTAAAAACGTCATCATGATGTAAAAATAATTTGTCAGTCTTTAATACTTTTTTTGCTGCTATGAAATCGGTGAAAAATTCCACCCTGTCATTTAAATCATACCATCCTCCCCACTCTCACTCCGTCCAAACATGACAATTTTTGATGTTCTTCAAAGTTTTTATACAATAAGTAGTTATCATTTGTCTGGTTTTATAAAACGAAGATTCACAGGTTATTTAATTTTGCCTATTTTTAAAATATCAATCTTTTTAACGTATTTGCTCTAACAATTATTGAAATATAAATGTATCCGTCATTGCTAATTCGCACACATCAGCAATAAATCAAAATATCAAATAAAAAAAAATTAACCGTTTCTGTATCAATATGTAATATCTGTTATATAGGAAGGTGGTTATATCTCAACCCATATTGACTGTCGATTGCCTGGAGTTTTGTATAAGGAAATGAGAAACATAACAGAATCTGGAAGACTTTGTCAAAGATGGGATGCACAGAGCCCTCATAAACACACGTACAACTTATTTAGTCTAGCACAAGAAAACTTTTGCCGTAACTTTGATAGAGAGGAACCATGGTGTTTCACAAATGACTCTAACGTTCGTTGGGAACTTTGTGGTGTTGAAGTCTGTGGTTGGTATACATAAACATTAATATTAACTGTAAAGCGCATTCAATAATATATGATAATATATGATTTTTTTTATTGATTATGAATGTGTTCCTTCATTTATGTTGCCATTTTTGTTGCATTTCAGAATCTCCATGTCTCAATCAGTCCTTTGGAGGAGAACTTATAGCTCAGTGTCCTTCTAAAATTTTACAGGGTGGTGAATTCTGCAGGTTTGCTCTTTATTTTAAAATGTTAGCTTTTGCTTTGTTTCTCTGAATTCGAAATAGATTTTAATGCCATTGCGTGTATACTCACGCGCAGGGAGAAAACTTGCGCTAAGCTGACGTCACAGTTAGCCTACAGAGACGTCAACAAAAATGCAACCACATATGGCAACAAGACATTTAATATTGAGTTTATTTTTATGCTTAAAACATTTAAATTGTAAATATAATGAATTACCAAAATTAAATGTGTAAATGACACAAGTTTCCACGTACGCACATTTTTCTTGAAGAGTCAATGCGCTTCATATATAATATGCCTAAGTGACAAGTTATATGATTTAAACACCAATAATTCACACAAAATTTAGGTTTCTTTAAAGATTGTGCATATACTTATTTATGATTTCATATTTGACTTATCTACCAACGTAAAACCAAAGAGACATATTTAACATAGAGATATGTACTTTTAAGATTAGGGAAACATCTGCATGAACTGAGTATTTCCATCTGTTTTTAGTTCAATAAAAAACCATGTTTCCTGTTTCAAGAAAAATGTTGAAACTTTAACTGATACACCATGTCCAGAGGTCGGCTGGAGATCAACTGCACTGCAAATTCAAAGTTTTATAGAAGGGTTCCTTGGCATGTCTATCTCTGAATTTGAGTTTTAAATTCAACTTTTTTCTGATATCCATTCTATCATATATATGCTCTTGTACATTGTTTAAGATGTGATTGTCCAGAAAATGAGATCAATTTTTAATGCAAAATATAAATTTCGACGACTAACAACACGCTGTGTTACACGTAACATGTTCTTTTTCAATAATTTCTCAAAAATTGCAATAAATAGGGGAAGAAAACTTCCGAATTTCTTCCAACCTAAAAATAGCAATAATAAAAAAAAAATCATTGTGATTCAAAGTCAGAAAGTTTTCTTATCATGATACAGTAAAACTCGGTTATAGCGAAGTCATGGGGACTCGTGAATTTAATTCGCTATATCCGTAATTCGTTATATCCGTATAACGAATTCGTGTAACCATTAAAGCGAATTCGCAATATGGACGTTTTCCTTCAAGTATTACTACCAAATATGTTAGGGAAGGCTATATTACAAACATATCTTCGATAACTAAGGTTTTATTATGAATTAAATTTTTATATACAAATTCTTAAAGAAAATAAAGTCAGTTTTATTTTATTAATTTTTTATAATCTTTGAAAGTTCGTTATAAAAGATGTAAATTTCATTATATTTAACCTTTACGGGACTCAAAATCAGTTCGCTATATCCATAAATTTGTTATATCAGAGTTCGTTTTAACCGTAAAATTTTACAAAGATTTGTTAAGAATTTTGCTGGGGACCCAGAAAAACTTCGCTATATCCGTAAATTCGCTATATCCGTGTTCGTACTAAACGAGTTTTACTGTACTAAAAAAATGTCCCGATATGAAAGACTATCTTTAACAAAGCATATTTCATTAAATCCTTAAATGAAGAAAACATTACAGAGTCAAAATTGGTAAATGTGTTAATGTGTGAAGAAAGTTTTTTTTTACCTTATTGATTTTTAAGCTACCTTAGTAAACTGAGGTGACCTATCGCTATCTGTTTTTAGTCCGTCGTCGTGCTGTATGCTAATCTTTGAATTTTTTCACCTTTTTTCTTTGCAACCGTTCGACCAATTGCAACCAAATTTAGAATAAAACATGTATGGGTTAAGGGGAAATTGTGAATTTCATGGTCCCTGTCTCCTTGGGGCCTGAGGGGGCGAGCAAAAACCGCTTAAACTAATGTAATCTTTACAAATAACTGTTGTGAAATTCATGGCCTCAGAGTCAGGGGTTCTAGTGCTAGAGTGGTGTATTGACAGTCGTCGTTCTCTGTTCTGTCAGATAACTAATATTCCCTAAAACATGAAGAACAGAGGAAATTCGGGTTATCTATTTAGTTTTACTGTCTATCTCATTTGATTTTATCATTTGGTACACCTTTGTTGTATCAGCTTGTTCTGAAAAAGGAAAAGAGTAAGTCTTTTAAAATGAAAATAAGCATGCATGATTGGCAATTTTTTTTCTTCTGATAATAATATTAAAAACAAAATTTTTGCCTTGACTTTGATCTTTTAATGAAATGGTCAACTGTAATGTAATTGACTTCTTCACTTAGGGACATTGTATTTCTTTAATCTGTGAAAAATTCATTAATATGATAAACATGAGAAGAATCCCTCCTTAAAATATTATTCTCGTTTCCGTTTCTGAATTTGCACAGTGAATTTTTCATTGAATGGAATATCATTACAGGTATCACATCTGCATGTAGTAATTCGAGTCTGATTGATGAATTACTAGTGTTTGTTACTTTTGGTGCTCCATGTTACAAGATAGTCAACAGGACATACCCCAAGGAACCATTGTGACCGTAATTTTTATAGCTGTTACTTTAATATATAATTATGTACCATCAGACTAATAATGTTGATATGAAGCATTAAGTGTATATCGAAAAGAGAAGTGTTTCAACCTTTTCTTTTTTATTCTTTTTTTCCAAATGGTACTTCATTATATCGAATTGTTAATTACGCAGTAATGACAACACCTATATTGTGTGGTTTCTAACATAAATAATATAACAAACTCTACCTGTCTTGTAAAAGATAAATTTTACCTGGTTAACAGGTTCTTACCTCTAGTTCCTTTAGGATGGAGGAAAGAAGCCACTCTATGTAAGTTCAAAGTCTCTATTTTACATATTTTATATATAATTGACTACTGATTCAATTCATTTGCGACTGAACCATGGACTATCATATAACATTTAATTATATCAAAGTATAGTGCGAATAGTTATGTTTGCAATTTTCTTGGTTTGAAGATGCCAATGGAATCATCTTCACCAAGTTATAAACAGTCCGTACGATTTCTACATTTCCGTATACGGATTTCAAGAACGATTATGGAAAGTTGCCATATATGCAGTTACTATTCATCAAAGAACACATTTTTAAAGCATTTGAAGCATTTAAGTAAATTATTTAAAAATCAACTTGTACCATTTTATGTTTCTAAACAAATAACCATTGCCATTAATCGACATTTATTTATAAAACATTAGCACAGCTTACTAAGATATATTCACAAACTCATTGCGTTACCAATTTATTTACATTTATTTCCATGTCCATTCATGATAAACAATCGCTCGATTTTCTTTTAGACATAGGTATAACTAATTTTTTGTCCAAGTTTCCTCTTCCAGTTAAAAATGCCACAGGTATTTTGTTTTATTCTTCCATTACCATGTTCATGACAAAACAGATAAAATAACATGCTACAATTTTAAAAAGTGGGTGCATTAATTGGTGTTTATTCAATCTACTTATTTTGATTTAAAATAGTGCTGGAAAGAACTTACTAGGGGTTTTAATAAAATCTATTAAACAAAAAAACACCAAAATTTAATGCTTTATGTACTTTACTGAATATAAAATTGATTTGAATATCATTTTTGTAAATACTAAGTTAGAGAAATTTACGTCGATACTGGCACTCAAACGTGTGCTATATGATATATGCTAAGATGACATATGACGTGTGATTTATATACAAATAACTCGCACAAAACAAAAAATAATCCTTAATATTTACATTCGCTGTGTTTTTCTTGTATACTCACGCGTAGAAATATACACGGAGAAACGTGCGTTAACCTGACGTCACAATAAGGCTACAGCGACGTCACAATTAGGCTACAACTACTAGTGAAAGTACAACAATATAGGGCAGCAAGAAATTCAAATATTGAGTATATTTTTGGTGCTTCTAAACACGTAAAATGTAAATATAAGGAATGTTTTTGAGTTTAGTGTGAATTATTGGTGTGTGAATCACACAGACTTGCACATAGGCATATTTTGTATGAAGCACTAGCGCGCTTCATGAAATATGACTACGTGACAAGTCTGTGTGATTCACAAACCAATAACTCACACAAAACTTAAAAACATTCCTTAAATGGTATTTGAATTGCCCATTCTTTGATTTAGAAACATCAACAGAAAAACAAGACATAGAAACAGGAATGTCCGAGATACAACTTTACTGTAAGTTCTTCATTAGTTCTCTGTTTGAGTTGATTTTGAAAAAAGTAACATTAAAACATTTTGAAGTATCAAGTTTTTTTTTAAAAGTACACAGCATTGTTAAGGCTGAAAAGGGGGCAGGGCCTAATTTATAAGGGAAACGTTAAGTATGACGTCACACAAAAAGATGACTTTATGTATTTCTCATAATTCCTGAAATGAAATAATTTACAATATTTAACTGAATTTACATAATAAACAACAATAAAACTTATCAATGCATTTAAAAAAGTTGCTAGTTAAATCCCATGTAGTTCGTAATAAATAAAGCACTGATCGCGATGAACTTGTGCATATGACGTCATTTTGGTAAAAATTACGTATTTCATGTGCTGTGAGAGACAGATAGAGGATTTTTTAACAATGAAAAATGTGTTTTATTATTAAGCAGAATATTATATAAAGTTCTCTATAGTCGATTAATACCAATGCATACAATCTGTTTATGCATTAACTATCAAGAGAATGTATTTTATTAATCTTATTGTGTTTTTATGTACAGATTACGTATATTTTACATCGAGATGCCTCATAAAATCGTACTTTCGCAAAGGGCATGCACTGAGAAGATCTTAACCGTTTTTTGAATATAGATAAAAGGATACTTCCTTAACTTGAAAAGTGCTGCTGCTTTCTTCAAATTGACAGCGTGGTTTTATAAGTAAACAAAATATTTGGTGAAAGTCAAACATATTTCGACATTGGCCTATTTACTTGAAAATTTAGCTATAAAAACGCGAATTGTATTCAAAGCAGCAACACTTTTCAGAAAGTATGCAGAAGCAATTCATAGCTTGAATTTTTAATTTCAATTAGGGCATGCCTTTGCGATATTGAAATTTGTTAATGACCTACATTCAGTACACGAACTATGCATTCATCACGTGACTGTCCATCGATAACACCAAACTTCATACAGTACAGAGTGGCTTATACTATGATATTTCCATAAGTATTCAAGTTTTGTGATAATAAAACAGCTTAATTAAAATAAATTCAGTTTTAAAAAATCCACATCTATTTTCAATTGATTTCTTATAGTAGGCCTTAACAGTGCTGTGTTAAATACATATTAATCAACATTTCATTATGTCTTCATCAAGATCATTAAAACAACTAAAATGGGTTTATCATTTCGGCCTAGACCAGTTAATTCGCTAAAGAAAACAGAATCTTTGATATATTTAGGTATAAAATATTAAAATTTACGTTCTATTCTTTAGTACACTGTTTAAAATGGCACAAAAACTCGTACAAATTTTATTAAAATTCCAAGGTCGCAAAAAATTCAATATTGTTCCTAAACATAGCATGTTTGATAATTCAAGTGATCTTCACTAAAGTCACAACAAACGTGTTCACTAAAACTTAAAATTTTATATTTATCACAATATTGATAACATTTCGATTTGTAACATCCCGTGAATGGTATTTGCTGTATCTTATGTTAATGTTAAACGGTGAATCAAAATCTTACGTTTCTTTTAAGACATATGTGGCATACAGAGAAGGATAAATGAAATTTTTGAATATATAGCAAAAAAAATGGCAATAAATTGCACTGTAAAACAAGAAAGACTGCACAATATAAGTGTAGGAAAAACAAAAGTTGAATTTACCATTTTTGTTCTTAGCTCAGACTTGTAAACAACATTCAACTGGAGCATGCAAGGGTAAAAATATTTCCTAACGAATTTGTAAAAAGATTGCAACAAACGTTTCGATCTACTGGTCTACTTACATTCATTCCTTGGGTACTTTAGACCATGGTTACTACGGTAGCTTATTTATCTTTTCTAAGCACGCGAGGAAGAAATAAAAAAGTAAAGAAATACTTTTGTTATGGAGCATATTGAAATTATTTTTACTTTTAATTTTCTCCATTTTTAGGGTTCTGAAGCCTATAATTTTCTGATACCTATTCTTTTAGGAATTGAACAAATTTTTTTCGGGTGATGCAAACTCTGCAAAAAATTGTCAATTTTCCCCTGCCTCACGGTGTCTCTTTAAACAAGCGGGGTTTCTGTTATTCCGAATTTCAAGCTGGGAGATAAAAAAAATTCTGTAACAGGGACAGAAGAAAATGTATGACTGAACCGACCACCTTTGCAGAGCTAAATGTTCTTTTTTGTATGATGAGGCTAATAGCCGTAATTAGAGGGTGCTTAAAAACAAACCCGGAAAAATCTCTCAAGACCAAACATTCACACAAAATACTGATAAATAATAGTAACGCATTCCTGTAGGCATTTATAGCACGTAAATTCATTAATATACATAAAAACACATAATTTACATGAGAACGCTGAGTTTTGTTAAAATTTGTTCAAAGAAAGGCGTATATATAGAGCACATTCGTCTAATGCAGAATAAACTTTAAACAGTGTAATAATAGTAATAAAGTGATGAAAGTCAAGTATGTCAACAATTGTAAATCGTATATATATATACATATTTTTTCTTTCTTTTTCAGTTGTTGTTTGATTTACATTTGTCATTCTTTTCTCTGTCAGTTTGACTGTAACGATTTTTAGAATAAGGTGTGTAGAAATACGGGTTTATCTAATATTTCAATAAAAATTGAATTAAAAAATAAACTGAGAAATTACATAATGAATAAATTGAACGTAATATAGTTCGTTTGTTGCGCAAATGAGAACGTTATTATACCGAAATTATATAGTTTAGTCTACGAAATGCAATTATGAAAACTTAGTTATTTTAACTGTATATTAAAATTTAAATATTACGAGGGTTGTCCAAAAAGTTCGTGGACAATGAGTTTTTCGGCAAAATAAATTGTTCTATACAAATCTATTGTATATCAAAATATTTCTTATGAAAAAACAAATCAGAATGATTTAATTTTTATTTAGGAAACTTTAATATATTTTTTTTTAAATCAGGGTCTTTAAAGATCGCAGATTGTGCGCACGGACCAGTCTGACGTTAAGCTAATTTCATTATAACGTCAAACATTTGGATTTTGAATTAAAACATGTTCATGGACACACACTTCATTTCTTTTTTTTGCTAGCAATAATCTTTAAGTATAGATTATAATTTATTTAATTTTTAAAATTTAAAACAATGCACAAAAATTTACGAGCGTCACCTAAATAAAGAGTTTGTATACACAAACTGCACAGCCCAGTCCGACGCTGCGCTAGATTTATAACAACGTCATGAATAGAAATCTCCATTTCAGTAACTTACATGTGTTTTTAAATTCCTGTAATGTCTTCAAATTTGTACACACCGTTGAAAAATTGTATATACCAATGTGAAATTGATACACTTAATATATTTCAATAATTTTGAGTTGTTTTAACAAATATTTTGTCTCTTACATTGTTTCAACCGTATAAAAACTATTTTTTTTTTATCGGACGCTGCCCCGTGCAGACAGCCGACGTCGCTTTTTTTGCCGAGTTTTGACACATATTTGTTAGGGTTTTTGTTTAATATTTGCACTATCTATTTATAGTAAGTGATACTTAAAATATCATAAAATGGTTATAGCTTCTTTATTTGTGTTATACATAATTTTTTTTTAATTAATTGACTTGTCTTATATAGAAAATAATCATTTTTAATCCGAACACTTTATATCAGAGTTTATGTCATTATAACCTTGGTCCGTGCGCACTATCCACGACCTTTAAAGACCCCGATTTTTACAAAAATATTACTTTCCATCAATAAAAATTAAATCATTCTGATTTTTTTTTCATAAGAAATATTTTGATATGCAAAAGATTTATATAGAACCATTTATTTTCACAAAAACGTCATTGTCCGCGAACTTTTTGGACAACCCTCGTAAATGCAGTGTTCGGTATTATTGTTTCCCAGTTCATAACACTGCTTTTATGTCTTGATTGTTGAATTTGACCTGTCATTTATGCAATATGCTCCAATCTCATTCAGAGTTATTCTACTGAGAAAAAGAAGAAGAGAAATAATGCGCCTCCCTACAGTTCCAACTTCAGATGATCCTCCGCACGAATTCGTCGAAATACACTCAGATAACCCCTACCTTGATCTCGATCACGACATTTTATATGAGGAAGATGAAGGTTATGAATTAAATGAAGAACCCAGCACTCAGAATCGCCCAGATTACGATAGTGAAGGGCTATACACGACCCCTAATAACGTAGAAGGCGCCTATTTAGATGTTGTGCATGAAAACATTAAATTTGATTTTGAAAGCAGTAGCCCTGAAAACGTCAGAGCCAATTATAATTTAGAGGAGAATACTATTGATTAGATTCCCGTTTGAGATTTGTTCCGAACAGACGTTATAAAGAGAACAACTTGAAATAATAACCACAACTGATGAAGAAGAAATAAGACTACCCACACGTATGACTATAATGCGAATTTTTACTCTGGATAAATTTGATATCATTTTGATAATGAAATATTGTTTTCTTTTCAACTAGACTTAGAACTGTTTCGTAAATATCAATTGTAATAGTTTGGCAGATCAATTTCAATTAAATAATATTAGTGTATATGTAACATATGGAGATAACGAACAGTATTCCAGATCAAAATCCATAAAACAGTGCAAAATAGGAACAGAGCAAAGACGGACCTCCAAAACATTAGAGATAGGATCTGTACTCATAAACGAGTGAGCACCCCCTGTCGAAGGGTCAAATTCGCCGTTCGCTTGTTTTCATGATCGGGGGAAATAAAAGAAGAATCCTCGTCAATTCAGTGTATAAATGGATTAAATAAGAGTTCTATCTATTCAGCTGTATTATTCAATGACCAAGGTCTGCAAGTTATAGGAAACTATAATTATAACAATAATAACTAACTACTGATACACTATAATAAATTGTATCATTATCCTTTATAAATAATGGAAGTATGAAGTAGAGTTTTCAAGGAACGCATGTGTCGCCTGCTTTTAGTTTCCTGAAAGGTGAAACTAAATATTAGAGTGGTCAGTTATTAATTTGCTACTAGCATATACAGTAACCCATGCCAAAAAATAGCATGAGAGTTCATAAATCCACAAAAACGACATCCACACATAGTATAAAACTGCAATCTAGTTCGTCAATCAAAAAAATATGATTCACAACCCCTAAATGAATAATTAAGTTGAATTCATTATGAATAATTATTTATCATTTTACAAAGGTGTTAAATATACGTGTATTAAAGTCTTAACACCAAATTGTCACTCTACACGATCCGCTGTGGGATCCCGATCGCGAAGTATTTTCAGAATATTTAAATATCAATATGTGTGGTTACTGAATATCATCCAGTTTCAAAGAACAGTATAATAAGCTCATAAACATGTATAAATGTTAATTTTCAACACCCGCCACTCAAAATTCAAAAATCTTAAATTAAATTGTCCAAAGTATTCTTAAAGTAGTTCAAAGGTCAAGGTCAGGTAAATTGCAACGCGTGTACTTTTTCTAAATGTTTTATGACAATCAGTGTACATGCTCAATAGCATAGATTTACCCCTTAACTGTCAAGCAAACTGTATATAAGCATTTTTTTTTATTTGTAGTCAAGTAGATCAAAGGATAAGGTCAAGGATCATGAGGTCTGTAACCATGACAATTTACAAATATAATAGTGTTAAACAATAAATGTGCAAAATATCGAGTCCATATCTCTTTCAGTTCGTTAGATACAGGGTGTGACAGAAGGACAGACGGACAGACAGACAGACGTCGGGTAGAGTGAACCCTTTGTTTCACTCAACCGGCTACACAAAAACATCAGTCAGCATTTGATTCAATGATGAAACATATGTAGATAACAAACATTATTTAAAATCACAAGTTCATCGTTTTTTTATTTCAATTTCCTCTTAAGGCTTTTGAATATTATGCAATTTTTCTTGTTTTATGTCATTGACAGAATACAATAAACAATATAGCATTACTTGGATAAGGTGTTTGAATGTCGTAAAGTATTCTACATGTATTTCTGATACGATGAATTTCTTGACCTGGTATAGGGCGTTTTACGAAATTAGATTATATGTACAAGAAGAAAAGAAGACAAAATATGTCATGATGTTTTGTTATTTCCTCAGTGGAGTTCTTTGGTATTCAATAACAGGTAAACAATATTTACAATTTTTTTTTCAATTACAGTAACTCTATTAATTAAGCACTTTAACTATCCCCTTCATTTAAACATAGATACAAACAGGTTCAAAGCAAAGAAATGTTAATCAAAAATATGCAATGATTTTATAGAGAGATAATTGTCTCTATGATGGTTTTTGCTTTTTTAATGATAATCAAAATTATAATGTCTATATATCAACAACTTTCAATTTTTTTATAGTATTTTACGTTGGCTCTTTGCTACAAAAATCACTCTCTTAAAAACATATTTGTATTACATATGAAATCTTTTAATTTGACAACATTTTTCAAGCAATGTAGAAATTCAAAACAATTCATTTACAATGTGAGAGATTGATGGGGTTTTTTTGTTTCAAAACGTGTATGGAATAAGATGGTGATAGTACAGAGCATATGTTTTTTCTTAGGTTACCTAGAATATGTAGTTAGATAGTAAATTTAATTGTGTTATGCTATTTTCTTAACTTTTAGACAGATATTATATAACAAAGGTACAAAACAATCCATATTTATCATAGGAACCATTACAAACGATCAAATAAAATCAACAATGATGAGTTTTGTTATATACATTTACGAAAAGACTCAATTAAAAATAATTTTAAATTTGGTGCTGAGATGATATAGGTTATTAATTGAAAGTAGGATTTTGACGTTTGGGGCAATTTCAATTCAGTTAAGTCGTATATACTTTATTCTGAATTTAACTGTTTGAAATTTAGAATGTTTTTATCAGTCATTAAAAACACAAAAATGCACATTTTTGTTAAAGATATATTATTGGTAAACATATTTGCCTCAAGAACAAACTTCAGTTACTTCGGAAAAGAAGCATTAATTTGCTAAATTATGTTTAGCTGACATAACTGAGGTCTATAAAGCAAAGTTCTGCATTTCTAGTTATGGCATTATACAGAAAATATTTACATTTACTTTACTATATTTCAAACACTTCTGATATGTTTTAGAAGTATGAAGTTAACATTGCATAACTTTTTCCGACTTGTTTTATAATATTCCACATCGTATAAGGACACGTGGAAGTAATAAGCTTTTTTTGTCTTTTAATCATACAAAGGTTTCACTGTACCAACTGACTGTCGATTGCCAGGAGTTTTATATCAAGGAACGAAAAACGTAACAGAAACTGGTAGACCGTGTCAAAGATGGGATACACAAAGCCCGCACGAACACAATTATGATATATTTAATCTGGCACAAGAGAACTACTGTAGAAATTTCGACAGAGAGGAGCCATGGTGTTTTACCAATGATTCAAACGTTCGCTGGGAACTTTGTGGCGTAGATGTTTGTGGTCAGTACCCAAAATACATATAAGCCAACTATTAAATAGATACAATTTAACAAATGAAAAAAGCAATACTTATTAGGCTGCCTTTCAAAAATCACGTATATGTAATGAAAGCCGTACCTGGTAATCTTTGTTATTGGAATGTATCTTAGTTAAACAAAATAACAAATAATCGTTTATGAGAGCATAAATGGGATACGTCATGTTATATGATGGTTAATCCAAAAGTAATGTCATAAGTGCTATTTAATCTTTAAGAATCGATATCAATCAGCGAACTACTTCTATCTACATTGATTTTCGCCAAAACATTTCCTACAGATATACGAGGGTCGTTAGAAAAGTTGGAGGACACATTGAATTACGGAAAATCTATTGAGTACTATGAAGTATGACCTATGTCTGAATAAATTCCTACATTTTGTTTATTTGTATGTCAAAAATCAGGTCCATATAATAAAATCTTGAAAATTTACAACGATTTTTACTGTGAGGTTATAGGATTCACGGAGCAATCACTTGACGTAAGGCGACGTAACAACCAGATTTCAACCCGTTAACCTTTGTCGCAGTTCTATAAATCTTTAGATTTTTCTGATCTTTTTTCTACTTTAAAATTGAATATCTATATATCAAGAAATGTTACTTTTCTTCGACTATGTCTTTTGTACTGATTCGGATATTATTGAGATCTTAAAAAAGGTTTATGCAGTTAATCGATCAGGTATGGAAACTATGCATTACCATATAGGCGCAACGCAACGTCCATGCGATACGGGGGTACTGAAGTATCGCTGGAGTTAATCTTTCAAAATGTCAATCCTTCCATTCTTGTGAAGCTACAACCATTTGAAAACTTCTCCTTTGTAGGTGTAGGAAATTCCCGGCAGCATCTTGAATATTTTAATCTCTTTTTTGACATTTTCCAGTCTGCATGCATAATTTTTACGTACTTGCAGTGCTCCATGACCAACAATGACGTTCCGATTTTTGGCTGTGTTTTAACGCATTGATCATTGATAAACGGCTATAAAACAGTCAGATACCCTCCAATTTAGTTCAAAATTTCTCCCAGTGATGTTTTATGAATACCTTAGCGGCAGGTAAAATATCATAAACCTCTTTGCGTTACAATTGTGCAATTTTTAATTTTAATAGTGAGTCTCTGTGATGTAAACGTGCCAAAATGTAGCATGCTCCTTGAAGCAAGTTTTATCAAAAAATAAAATCTGTATAATTTTTAATAATCACCGGCGAGAAAAAATTTCTTGTATATTTATTGGAAAAAATGTAAAGATTCTATCTGGAAAGTTTGACCGGTTTCGTGGAAGTAGCACGCTCACAATTGAACTTGTCCGCGAACTTTTCTAACACCCCTCGTATGTAATACTTTTTTTGCAAATAGTAAAATAAACACAACTTATTCTCTTCTATCACTGTATAGAAAGATATACCGACGTCATTATGACTTTTATTCTCTGCACACATTTTCAGTTTATCGAAAAATCTTTTAAATCTCTATGGTAGTAAAAAGGATTGAAAAGAAACATGTACGAGTTTTAAAAAAGTCCGCACATGAACTGAAAATGAGTACCGAAAAGGTATATAGCAGTTACATTCTTGCTGTGTCGCGATAGATAAAACATAATGCAGTGATTATTTGAATGTTTTTAGGTGATAATCATTATACAATGAAATTTGAAGACATAAAATTAAAAAAAAAGATAGAGGTATTAGTATTTAAATCTTGGTTGATAAAATTAGATTATTAACAAGATAAGTTTGTAAAAAAAAAAAAAAAAAAAAAAAGAAGAAAAGATAAAGAAAAAACTGATGACTCCATTTCAGCAGCTTATGGAGAAGGTTGAAGTTTCTCAAATGCAAGTCAGGTTCAAGGTCAAAAGATCAAACTTGTCATTATCAATTCAATAATTTGGTTATAACGAATTCAAACAAATCTGTAATAACAGATTAAATTCGTTATAACGAATTCAACAAATATGTAATAACAGATTAAATTCGTTATATTGAATTAAATGAATCTGTTATAACAAATCAAATTCATTAGAACGAATTCAATAAATCTGTTATAAAAAAAATTAAATTCATTATTAACAATTCAATAAATCTGTAATAACAAATTAAATTCGTTATAACGAATTCTAAAAATCTGTTATAACAAATTAAATTCGTTATAACGAATTCTAAAAACATTATAACGAATTCTAAAAATCGTTATAACGAATTCAAAAATCTTTTTTGATAGGTCCTAAATGGGCTTCCGTAGCTTCTGAACAATTACGATAGTGAATTGTTTTATTTTTTATCTATATAAGTCCTTCTTAGAACTTTGATATGTTATTTACACGAAACAGAAATTGAACACGAGTAGTAAATGCTGGTCATCTTTAAAAAATGATATATTCCACCAATCTTCGTTATCACAATATAGGCAGTTTGTTTAAATAAGAAATATACCAATTTTAAAATACATGGACATGTGATCACATGCTTTCGAAGTAATTTTGTACAGTATTAATTGAAGATTTTTGCTCATACCAACGACTTTTCAAATGTTATTGTCATTGATTGTTATTTAGATTCAGGTCTGATATCCCCATGTCGAGATCCAAATCTTATCAACAATTCTTTGAGAATGATGAACGTAGGAGTGCCTTGTTTTTACAAGTCAGTCAAAAGATCTAAGACTGTATCATGTCGGTTTGTATCTCTGTGTAATAGTATTTATTTTGAAAACGTTCAATTCTAATTGATTCACAAATATGTATGATTGAAAGAAGAGGGGCTTGATGATAAATAAATTACAATGTTTGAAGTCAATGGATTCGAATGGCTAACAAATGTTCTCAATTATACAATATTACAAATAAATTAAATAAGGCTTTGAATTAACAGAAAAATTCATAACATCATTCATCAAATGAAATAAATGGTCTTACCATGCATATTTTTCAAACAGTTTCAAACCTAATTGGTTATACAGTAATTATAACAAAATTTAATTAGGTGAACATCCGTTGCCTAGAGGTAATAGAGTCGTATTTAGATTTAATTGGATAGGGCTATATACGTTAACAATATGTGAGGCTGTTCTTCTTTTTAGCATTCATGTTGATATTTTTCTCTTTTTATCTGTTTCTGTCACAATATGATTTTACAGACCAAAGTGAATAAGTGTGAGTAACAAGGAGAGTGAATGTTGTGTAAAAAAAAAAACATACGATAATAATGTATTGGGATGAAAAAAAATTAAATGGAAAAAAATGAATTGTTCTCATACTTTTTAACATCAAGGAGCTAAAAGGTTATACGTTATCTTATTTTTTTTTCATCTAATTCAATGTTCTGAATTAATTACAGACTAAAGATTAACACAATTCCTCACATAATTG
Organism: Saccostrea cuccullata; assembly: GCF_032062105.1. Lineage (NCBI taxonomy): Eukaryota > Metazoa > Mollusca > Bivalvia > Ostreida > Ostreidae > Saccostrea > Saccostrea cuccullata. The sequence goes on from NW_026926402.1 coordinate 183,993, forward strand.
TTTTGTTTTGTCAAATAAGAGGTTCCTCAAAATATGGTATGATTTGAGAAATTTTGTTTACACTTTAACTAGAGCAAGTTGAATAATTTTCAAAATATTCATAAATTTTTATACATGTAGAAATATTCAGAGGGCAGCCCATTGTGTAATATCGAGGCTTAATGATGAAACAAACAACACATGTGACGTCAAGGATAAAATTTACCTGGCCAAAAAATTTTTAGCTATCTTTCCTGAACAAAGTAGGGTCAATGCCAGTATATGTAAGAATTCAATATTTATTGATTTGTTTTCTTTTTCAATTTCTATAATTGAAAGTAAAAGGTAATCAATATATCGGATACTGAGTAGACATGTAGAAGTAGTATACGGTTACTGTATATACTAAGGCAAGATCATGGTTAATTCTACGGGCATATACTTTTGTAGGCATCAAAGAATTCTTATCTGAGTTTCCTGCAACGATTGACAATACAACAGGTACATGTATTTCTTAAAATATACGATACATATAAGATATATGTATGATTTTTCTTTTGCATCAATTTCTTGCTTTTTATGTTCACAATGTATTTATTCATTATAGTATTAAATATTGGTGTCTAATATTCAAGGATTTTTTTCTTAAACTTTTTGATACAGCACTTCAACAAATTTTTATTCTCTCAAGATTGTAGATTTTTTTAGAATGAAAAATCTTTGCATTTCTGTTCAAGGCTTAAGAAAATTAGTGTATTGTTTTTTTTATAGATACTATCACTCTTTTAAGAGATAAAGAAGCATCTACTTACTCTCAGACGCATGTTTTTCGTAAGTTGAACATCAAGATTCTTTCAGTGGTTCCTTTTGAAAAGAAAGCTATTGAAAATGGATGTGTTTTCACACTTTTACGTTTGAAGTGTAAAATGACATACAAAGATTTTTTTCATAATGAAAAAAAAAACATAATCAAAGGAAAAAAATGTTAAAATTATATCTTCCGTTTTCACAATATACATAGATCAAATCTAACAATATCAATTTACAAGGGCACAAGTACGATGGGTGATCAAAAAGTTCGCAAACAAATTGAACAACTTCCATAAAACAAAAAAATCAGGTTTCCGTATTTGTTATTTTTTAAAGCATAGCCCTCTATGGTTCTATTGCACATCTGCTGCCGTTCTGCACATGCACGAATCACATAGTCATGTGATATGCTTCGAAGCAGTCTGTTCATAGACGCTAAAATATTTATTTCGAGTCTTATGTTTTTTACCATGCAAGTTAATTTTTTTCACAAGAAAAGTTCATTTGTCAGAAATGACCATATCTCGGAAATGGGATAGGTGTATAAGGATATCATTTCCCAGGAAAAAAATATTGACCATCACAACCCGAGTGTCTTAGGAACGTCGTTTATCCAATATGGATAGAGTTGTAGGGGCCTACTTTTTATCATATTTAGTATGTTAAAAGTCTAAATTGAACGATGTTTTAGGGATTTCATAATAACATTATTAAGATATTTAACGATTTTTTAAATGTAACTTCGCAATCTTTCATAATTGCAAAGGAATTTCCAAATTATAAGTTATACTTTATAGCTGTTTGTTTATCGAGTAAGACTGTGTCATTTTTCGTCACCTATATATTGTCGTCATTTTCTCATTGTGACGTCACACTGATGAAAAAATCATTACTTTTTATATGCTATATATAGAACATGTGCATGATCATATGGTTGTCAAATTTCATTCATGGTTTTTTAGGTATAGAGATAGTTCGCAAACATTTTGACCACCTCTCGTATATAATTAAATTTGAAATTATAATACGTTTTTTCTCTTTTTTCATAGCAAATACAAAAAGCATTTTTTTTATTCTGAAGAAATCTAGAATGGAAGTATTTTTTTGTATGATCGACTACAGTATATTTTATATGTCATACCTGAACATTTATCATATATTTCAGTTGCTATCGGATTTACATTAGTGATGGTATTTGTTGCCAGCGTAATAATTTGTATATTCGGAATAAGGTGGGTTTCCTTATGTTTTCCATTTAAAACGTTTTTCATTTAAGATAAGATTTAGATTAACTCTCAGAGTTTTACTCTAATTTTTCAGCGCGTTGTCTTTAGAATATATTTTTAGGAAGAAAATTTACCTTATAAATAGTTATAAGGTAAAAACTAGTTATCATATGACGATATATTTTAGTTCAGAGGCAATGTAACTTAGCAAAAAGGTCACGACATGTTAAGCATATCATGCAAAAACTGATGATTAAGTAGAATATTCGTTACGAAGAAAACGCAAAACTAAATAAGAAATGTTTAGCTTTTTGGTGCAAAAAATATTCCTCAAATTTAGGTAGGGTCTGTCCGTGCTTCTGAAAAATTGACTGTATGTTTTGTTTTTCATATTCGAGAACTTATTTTCTCATACAGACATCACACGCTATAAGTGAAGTGCCACAAATTATTGACATACTGTAAACGAACTTTTATTCGCAATGACCTTATTTCGCGATTTACCAATAAATAATGCCCTGAACTGTATGACACACAATGCAGATATCACATGACAATAAGCTTGACCTTTTCGCAATTTTGAATCTTGAATGAATTTATAACAATTTATGTGGCGACTTTTCATCTCATAGCTTCATTGTGAGATGCTGGAAAACAAGGGCTATTCGAAACACTGCCTTAAAAATGAATGGTAAAGAATCGGTAAACTTGAGTGAAAAATAAAACTTCATTAAAGCTGCTGTAAAACTCCTTAAAAATACGAAAGAAATATTCACTGAAATATGTAAATATGTATGGCAAACAATGTATGTTTTACAGACAAATGATCAGGTTGGTTTCATTGATAAAGAAAATTATATAATGGGCATCAAAAATGAGTAGCGTCCTTGCCAAACAAAAACTATGACAACTAATGTACTGTTTGCCAAATTTCAACATATAATCAGTGATGTTGTATGATTGACATTCAAAACACATAGCAAATTTGATAGACATCTTATCCGGAGTAGTTTGCACAGTTTTATACAAACGGTTGATAGTAAAAAAGCTTAGTAATCAAAGGTCACTCTATGTTCTGAAAAATGAGTGTAAACGACGTTTTAAGAATATCTAAACAACTATTTTGAAATATCAGTGAATTTAATGTTCCATGTTAGTTTGAAATTCAAACAGATAATGAACTTGAATCTATTGCTACAAACCCTCGATACAAAATTTACAATAAGATATACTTGACAGAACCAGCAAAGGTCTGAGAAGAGCAAAGGACTGCAATAGCACGAAGACAGATTTATATTCAATTTTTTTAACTGTTAGTGGTCTTGTTGTTCGTATTCGAAAGGTTAATGAGAGGAAGGAACCAGAATCAGAATCAGGTATCCACTACATTAGAGTTTTTCATGACAACGTCTAGCTGCAGATCTGTAGCTATCCAAAAAAATATATATTGATAGACCGGATAGCTACAGTGCCACCCATTGAAAAAACTGTATATTTATTGCGCACAAAAAAGTGCGCTCGGTTTTCGATTTATTTATCCATGTTCCTAAAACTGTAATCTCAAAATATTACTAACCGTGTGTTCCTAACATATTCTTTGACTCTTTCCACAACAAAACATTCGCCATAATTGTTTTTAATAGTCCTCCTGATATTGTAATCATCGAACATTTCCATTATATATACTGCTATTTTGGCTTCAAAGATAATTCTGTCCATTATGCTTCGTTCAGATGACATCTACGAATGTACTTGATAAAGGAGAGAGAAACTATTTTAAATCTTCCCTCTTTTGCAATTGAGGTAAGAATTTGGAAGAAATAATCAAGAACCGAGCGCACTTTTTTGTGCGCAATAAGTTTTTTCAACGGGTGGCACTGTAGCTATCCGGTCTATCAATATATATTTTTTCGGATAGCTACAGATCTGCAGCTAGACAACGTCCAAACCCTACGCTCTGAAGAGTAAAGGAGTTTTTGGGATAAACAGAAAGTTGTTTTTTTTCACATTAACAATATTCGCCTTTTGACTTGTTTAATTTTCCAAACTTGAAAAATACAACTTTCAGAAGAATGAAACGAGTTCAGGAAATCATAAGATCTGCCATTGTCCTGAATACTAAAGTTCATACCCAAAGATGAGTTTTATAACAAACAGAAATTGGATTAAAAAAAATTACGGACATGTGTTTTAATTAAAAGCAAATATTAAGTTAAATCATTAAGATTATATCATTAAAAAGCGTCTTTTGCTTCCTTCCAAGCACTGAGGACATTATTTATTGAACAGCCCTCGTACATGTCGCAAACGATCATAGCAGTGATGTTTCATGTCCATGTCAACGCATACCTTTTTAACCGGACTTTTAAATAGTATCGCCCAAAAGACTGTTGACTTTCACTTTTAATGTCAATGGCATGCACGTTGCAAAAAAAGTTTCGACATATGATAATCATCTTAGTTTTTACATGGAACCGGAAACAAGATTTCAGCCCTGACCCCCCCCCCCCCCCCCCTCGGCCCAATCACAAAGCAAGCGCCCAACCACTAGCATACAGTCACAGGTACCTGTGTTTCAAGCTATCAAGATATTCTATCCATATGTTCTTATAGCACTATCTTACACAACAGGAAAATACTTTATGCCCATTTAAAATGACCGGGTTTGATCAAGGGTCATATAATACCAACTTTTGTTATCTTGTGACAAAAATATCCATAGAAAATAAACAAAATAAGTTGGTCGCATTTATTCAAAATCATTGCAATTCTTTCTCTCATTACAAGGATATCTACAGAAAAAAGCCAATTCTTGACCGTATTTATTTCTTCTTTCACTTTAACAATATTGAAATATTTCAATTTGAAAACTAATAAACACATTTAGATAACATAGTTACATCAATACTTTTAGAATTATAAGAAGAAAAAAAACTATCTATTTTGTTGCTTTATTTGTCATTATTTCAATAACAAGTACTGAAGAGATATACACGTCTAATTGCATAAGATAACGATTTAACAATACAGTAAAATAGACATTAATTTGTCCCCCAGAATTGACTGAGAGCAAAGTTAGTATTCTTTTTATTTATATAAATTCAAGAAAGCATAGGTATAAAGAGGTATAAAGTTGCTTCCATTTTTTTTTTCAGAAAAACTCTCATGAGAAAAAAGAGAAAAGAATTAATGCCTCTACCTGTGATCCAAAACGCAGAGGACCCCTCATACGAAATCGACTTAGCGTATCCAGATGGTCTGTATCATGATCCTGATTACGAAAGCATTGACGATCAAGAAGAAGGCTATGAACGTTTGCCTGGAGAGATAGAAGAGATGAGAAGCCAAAATCTTGTAGACAACGATGTTGGTGGAGAATACACCGCTCCTAACAATGCTGATGGAACTTATTTAGATGTAGTTCATCCAAAAATATATTCACATGATTACACTAATGTTAACCCTTATCTTGAATTAGTAGAAAAAACCGTTGAATGCCAAACTGTATTAGACACCAAAGATATCCCCAAGTAAAATCTAGCCGTACATGAGCGATGAGGTGGGATCGTATTATAGACAATTTAAGAATGTGTCATTCTAACATTCATTTACATACATGCTGAATTTTATTTTTAAAAAATGTATATTGTGCGCGAACATAATCTTTAATCATCTAAAATACAAACATAGCAAAGCTGCAAAACATACTTGAGCAATATTGTTGAAGGTCTAAATGCATGCTATTTACATTAATTTTTAAAACTGGTAGGTCTATAAATAACATCTCTTGCTTAGTCATGTTAAGCATTTTCAAAATAAATAATCAAGAGGCTGAAATCAGATCTAAAACATTTCTCATAACACAGTTCTCGTGTCCTTTGAGACATAAGATAGTTGATAATTATGTGTTCATACATCCCAGTAATCTGGGTTAAAAGTCATATGCAAAGTGAAAGGAAAACACGGGTTGAATAATAGAAATTTAGATTTTTATATATTTTCATACGACAGTAGATTTATCGTAAATAAAATTGATGTGTTTTTTTAATATTTTAATATATACCTTGTTTTACAATGAATGGATGAAAATAACTTGAATTTCACAACTTTTTTCTCTTTACAATAGATTATTTATATCTAAATTGGTTGAAATTGGTTCAGTGGTTTCAGAGAAGAAGCTAAAATGTTCAAATGTTATAGCACTACTAACGACACACGACGATGGCCAAAAAACAGGTAGCAATATGTTCCTAAATGACTTATTTGACCAAAAAATCAAATTCCAATCAACCAGTATTGTTTTCGTAAACCACAAATATAAGACCTCACGAATATATTTGATTTCACACTATGTACTTTGAATACCTTTGGACTGCAAATAAGGTAGGATACTCGTACTCAAAATACAAGACATTCTTGCGTCGGATGTATCATTTTAGATTCGATACACACTTCAGCATTACTCTTTAACATTTTAATTTATTTTGTTGACATGCTGAAGTGCACTACAAAATCCATTGATATTTCCTTAATCAATTCCCCAAAGCTGGAAACGATCCTTAATCTTTATTTCAAATCTTGGTTCATAAACTTCTTGGATTTGCATTTTGCATTCATCTATCATCGGTGGTGCTCATGGAATTGAATCGTGTCACGTTTATGATACATTGCTCCGGGTCCATCACAGTCACCTGATTATGATTTTTGTTGTTTAAATGCACATAATTGTTGACTACGCAAGTGAGTTAAGGCTGCGTATGGAGGTTTCTATGCAAAATAATAAATTAAGACCCATAATTGCTACACATACCGCAAAGAAAATGTTAAGACTTGATTTCTAATACATTGTTGGTACCCACGATATGCGATTGCCAGTACACATTATGACGTCATCAGCCTTTACTGCACAAGTTTATAAGAAACATCAACAAAATCGCTTCGGCGCAAGGGCATACCTTACTTTATTTTACAGAAACAAGGTATAAAGTAAAGCAGAATATTCCATAGATTTAAGATATTGCTGCAAAAATGTCGACACTGCAATTGTTTGGTTACTATTCGTACAGTTCTAAGTTGAAACAGGGTAAAAATGTACAGTCCAGTGTAAGTTTAGTAAAATTTTTATCAATTGAAGAGGAGTATAGGATTTGTGCAGCAATTTTATTAATTTTCAGAATATTTTCCTTAATATTATACTTTATTTATTTTAAATGAAATAGAATATGCCCTTGCGCCGACGTTGTTTTGTTGTTGTGTTTTATAACCTTGAATGGGAAAGAACTATGACGTCATAATGTGCACATTAATATACTGTGGGTACTAAGTACGAAGAAAATCAATTTGAACTTGCTCTGTAAATAAAATACACAATTCATGCATTTTTATAACCTCATTTGCATAGAAAAACCCACATTAAGCCTTAACTCACTTGCGTAAAATAATTAGTTAATCTGTAACATGTATATTCATTAAAAGATAAGTATACTTCCGGTTTTTTGTCTAATAATGCAATTGAAAGAACTAAATGCGGTATATTGCATATATTTGACCCCACAAAAGTCAAATTTTGAAAAATTCTGGAAATGTGCTGAATTCCGTAAATTGTATTTAAAAAATGAATTAACAGAACATATTATAGTTTCAAAGTAGTTTATTGATTATTTTTGTTTTTATGACGTCACAAACTCGTCCGATTTTATATCATTTGTTAGAAAAAGGACAAAATGGACGAAATTTCAACAATTTTAGCTATAGAATTTATAGAGCGCAAGTTTGTTCAGGAACGATATTTATATATTTCATTGATATTATCATTCTACACATTATATCAAAATATTGAGCCTGAACACACATGCGCTCGGTGATTTTTTTCTCAAAATATTGACGTAAAATATCTATTTTTTGTAGAAATCATGGAAATTTTAAATTTACGTCATTTTCGTGACGTCATTTCAAACATATGACGTCATTGATGATGAAAATATTCAGTGCTTTGAAGCCAGCATTTATCCCTCTGTCTTAGAACATAATTAAAAATTTCTCCGTCAAAGTTTGATTTGGGGGGCAAAAATTGGTTATTACCGAATAAAGTTCTTTTGTTTCTGTTCCTTTCAGTAAAACCGACTTAAGTTTGAAATTAATAAATCTTATTTGAAGAATTGGTTTAGTAAATACATTTTTACGTAATGAAACATATGCGCAGGTAGGTTAAGGTTACAACCAAATATTCTACTTGCCTATATGATATGACGTCATAGTAAGCTATATGACGTGAAGTTAAGAGATAGCAATTTCTTATATAATCTATATCTAAGATTGATTTGAGGTCGTAAAAATTAATCAAAATATGCAGAGGCATAGTACAAACAGAATTTTGTCGTTCCTGGGTCTCTGTAGTTATCACAGGGGTCAAATACCAAACCCGTGACGTCATAACTGTTGATCATGCAGTAGCAGAGTGAAAGTGAAACGTAACGAGAATTCATGTAAACAAACGCAAGAAATCGGAGTTTAAAAGCATTTAGAATGAATATCATGTGTGATTCATGTGGAAATAAAGCTTATGAATTAGGTATGGTAATGTACAGGGTGTTTCACAATATATGTCACACATCTAAATGGAAATAATCTGAATATTGAGCATGATATCAAAAATACCAAAACATTATTGGGAAGCATGTTGATCTAAAATTATGATATTGCAAAGTATTGGGGAAATTATAATATACCATGAAGTAACTGATGATATATTCAGTGACTCCATAATGTCAGCTTTTCTCAAAATGGAGTACAGCTTGCAGCAAAAATGGTTGTAAACTTTAATTATAAGAACGATATCCTGAATATTGTACAGGGTGTCATGATGAAAAATATTCAGACCATAATTGTTATCTAGTTTTCATATATTAAGAATAATAAGAGAGTTTGAAATAAATTTTTAAAAATTTATTTAAATTAAAGACAGCTGCCCCCCCCCCCCCCCAAAAAAAAATTAGAAGAGATGAGAACAATCTTAACGTGAAATCAATCATTGAGAAAACCTCATGAAAGTTAGATCTGAGTTTTAGAAAATGGATTGTAACAATGCCGGTTAGTGCATCAGGTGTATTTAGAAATCTTAAATTTGAGTTGCTTGTCTGCATACAAGATTTCAGCATTTAAATCCGGTTGACTTTCAGAGCTCGTTCAAGTTTGCAAGACTGACTGAAAGGTAGAGTGAAAGAAGTGGGCACCAATTAACAAATGCCGGTAGTTCTGAAACAACACATTTATTTATATGTAACTTTAATTTCACAAGAGATATGTATTTTGAGGGTTCTAAAAAGCCAGATATAAAACAAGAAAAGTCTCAAGTATCCTGTGAAACTTAAAAAACAGTGTTCAGAAGTTTCCAAGCATAAGTCTCATAAGTTATTTAGGATGTAATGTTGGGAAACACTCGGAAACTAACATTTTAGGATTTGTTGCCATGGTAACTGAAGTGGAGAATGTTGGGTACTTCTGACCCCCAAAAAATAATTTTGAATTTATGCTGATTAAAATGGTATATAAAATGTATATGTAGCTTTAGTTGTCATTTATCCATTTTTCTTTAGATGTGTGACATATATTGTGAAACACCCTGTACTTCTACAATTTCTTCGTAAAATTAAAGCAGGGAGGGTGTTTACTTGCTGATCAGCCTTTCCTCTGTCGTTCGTAACAAATAAGATGCAAAAGTTCAACACTACGCCGCGCATTTTGAAACTTAATTTTTGTTTCTATCTAAAGTTCTTATTCTATTGTTTTTTGGAAAGTGCTGCTAGAATCGTATGGTTTACGGGAATTCATGCATTTTTTTTCGATGTTATGAACAAAATGTATAAATTTTGGAAAGGTTTCGTCAGAAAGTGTTGAATAATTATTTTTGTGATAGGACAGTGCGATTCTAGCAGCACGTTTCATGGTACAGAGATGTTTTTACATAATTATTATTACAAATGGAAATTAATTATCCCCGGGGTAGTGTTGAACTTTTCACTTTTTTATTAAGGCATATTTTCTAATTATAGACGTCACGTGGTGACGTCGTGGTGAAATGCTTCATGTAGTATAAGTCCCATTGAAGTCTATAGAATGCATAATTATAAGAAAAGTTTTATGCTTGACTTTTCCGATTTATTAGTGTTACATAATTATAAAAAAGTGTTAATTCGCCGAATTCTGGTCCATGTGCTGCCTTAAAATACCTGCGTGGAAATAACGAACACTATTCAATAGCAAAAGTCCAAAACAGGATCAGAGCAAAACATCAGAGGTAGGATCAAGTGCCATGGAGGAGAGAACTCCACTGTCGACAAGTCATATCCGCCATGTGCTCCTAATCATGAACGGGAAATAACGAAAAAAATCCGTCGTCAATTCAGTGCTTAAATAATGGACCAACAATTAGTATGAAAAACGTCAATCAGCATTTGACTCAATGATAAATTTATTTGTCGACAAGGTATTGTATCGACCATAAAACTTATGGAATTATGACTTAAAACGCGACTGCTGATATTCTTGTTTCCTCAACTTCTTTGTCTATAATTATCCTTTTTCAGAAATTGTTCATACGTAAAACATACTTTTGCGTATCAAATCATCTGAGATGTGTAAATCTGTATTCAGGTGATGACGTTATATTGATGCAGAAGTAAGCGAAGTTGACAATAGAAAAGTTAAACGTTGATTATAGCGCTTGGTTGTTAAATAACACAAAGTTGTAAACATGGTCTCAAACTCGTACAACTCCAAAGATGGAATCTGCTCCAATAAGGAGTTATCACCCCTTGTCAACCGGTAACAACAACGGGATTCCTTTTTTTATTAAAGCACTTGTCTATGAAACAAAAAAAGTCTTACTTATAAAATTAAAGAGATAAAATTAAAGAGAGAAACATTCTGATTAAACATAATTTGCATAAAGTATAAGTACGATATGCCCATTACAAAAATAATACATAAAAATATCTTTTAAGGCACCCATGATGAGTTTCTTGTGGTTACTTTATATCGGTACTGTTACAAAGTTCGAATTCACTTTCTGATATTCATTATAATCCTTCAACAAACTAAATATGTATCACTATATATCTGCGCTTTGTGGATTCTGAAAAAAACAATTGAAATCCAAAATATATTTTAAAAATCTTATAAAATGAGTTCAGGTACAGTAATATATGCTTTTATGCTTAATTGTTTGCAAAGGTATTTTTAAACTCTTTGAAAGAAACTAATCTGCATGTACAATAAAGATCTCTCTCACTCTCTCTCCTCAAATTAAAACTGTTATAACCGCTATAAAAACTCCATACCTGTTTTCGTCTGTTCCTTTCTCTTATGAGAGCTGACAAAGTGTACAGAATTGGATTCAGAGCAGAATTTATCGGTAAAACAAGAACTGTTATCCAAATGTAAACTTCCTGAGAAACGTCTACTCCAGAGAATGTCATCAAAGCTGAAGAGTTAATTTACACGTAATTATTAATAACCTGAATATTCTCTACCCCAACTTGCAATAAAATACGTCTATGGAATAACTATATCACTAGTTTTATGTTCATGTAAAAGCCAAAAAAGTATGATTTTAAAACAAAAGAATAGCTAAGGAAGGAGAAAACTAATTATTTGACATACCAATAATTCCAATAGGAATCCAGCATAAGAGGTCAGTCAGAACAATAGCACCAACTGATTTCGCTAGTGACATTTCTCGTCGTTTGGTGTTTGTGGACTGTATTTTTCTTCCAGATTTTATAACCTCAACAAGTATAAAAATCTGTCCAACAAGTATGCCAAGAAAAAGAATGAAGTTAAATCCAATGAAAACAACCATTGAATATTCCCAACCAGGCTGTCTTTTGACGGACAAAGGAAGATATATACAAATAGCAGTTTGGGCATAGTAGTCTTCCAGTGGAATAAATAAAGGACACAATGCTAAAATCAAAGAAACTATCCATGCTGATACCGACAATAAAATTGCTCTTCTAACTACAAGGTGTGGATTTAAAAATGGTCGTGTTATAGCTGAAATCCTATCAAAAGTTATTAATGTTACGAATAAAGCAGACGCTTCGCTGGAAACCGTAGCCAAAACCCCTGCAAAAGTGCAAAGTTTGCTATGACGCCAATGAAAGTCTTCAATCCCATACTTTCCGCTGTAAACCATATTAACAAAAGCTATTATATACAAATAGATTCCCATTAATAGATCTGCAAAACTGAGGTTGCATGTTAATATGAAATACGATGGGGACTTACCTTTAAAAGAAAAACTATTAAATAGCATTGCAATAATATTTCCAAAGGTTGCTAATAATGCAACATACCATATGCAGATGTTAAGGGAAAAAACACTTATTAGTTGTTCGCAAGAAGAAAGTTCATTGATTGGCGCAATACACTGTACTTCATAAATGCTCCGAGGTTTTGCACAACATATTGAAAAGAAGTCAACATGCAAAACTTTTAAGCTAAAAAGGCCGTTAAACATTCCCTCTGCACTTATTATCTTATTATTTTGAATCTGCAGGGAAAACAACCCTCTTAAATTAAGAAATTGGGTTTTAGATAAATAAGAAATATTATTATTTGACAGGTTAAGATCCCGTAAATTTCTTAAATTTTTAAAGAGATCTTTTGGTAAGGCTGCAATATTGTTATTTGACAAATTTAAATCCTGTACATTTCCTAAATCCTTAAAAAGATCTCTTGGTAAAGCAGAAATTTTGTTATATTGAAGATATAATTTCTGTAGTATTTTTAAATTTATGAATAAATTTGCAGGTAAGATAAAAATAGTGTTGTGAGATAAATTAAGTGTATTTAATTTTGTCAGGTTCAAAAATGTTCTGTTGGGAATAAAGTCTATTTTGTTGCAATTTAATAAGAGAAAATGAAGATTTCCTAAAGCTGTAAAATCACTTTGTCGAATTAAATCGATTGAATTATTTGACAGATCGAGATAATATAGATGGTTTGGAAACCATTTAAATGTATCTCTGTGGACATGTTTGATGTAATTGCTTCTCAAGTTAAGATACTTTAGATACATCGACGTTCGACTAGCGTGAATGAAGTCACTTTCATTGATACTTGTTATTTGATTGTATGATAGATCTATCAATTCATAGATACCACTAACATCTTTAATCTTTACTATGCTGTTGTTTTTTAAGTATAGATAATTAGAAAACGTATCAGGGATCTTCCTCATCTGATTATTCTCGAAATCAGTTAGGAAACAATGCCCCGACCTATCGATTCGACTGCATAAACAAATTTATATGGTAATATCAATGTTATTGTTCGGAATTGTCGAACAGGAAAATTTATAATATTTCCATAGCTTTTGGAAAGAGAGAGCTCTAATTCTTTTGCAGATGCTTTAAGATATATATCTCTATGCATATCTTTGAAAAATAGAGATACGGATACATTTTCTACATCAGAGGTGGTGAAGCTTAACTTTTGTATTGGAAATCGCTCAGCTCCAACACTAAATTCTTGGTAGTGGTCTATGTGGCAATTTACTAAAACCATGGATTTTAACATCCAGAAAAAATTAATATGCAAACTGTTAATGATACTCTCAGTGACATAAAGATGTTTCAATTTTGTTGAAGTTGTTTTTCTTATAACAAAACTTTGTATCCTTGATCCTATGATCATTAACGACTGAATGTAAGGAAAATTAACCTCATTAAGTTCGATATAGTCACAAGATAAACTGTGCCATTCCAAAATATAAAACCTGTTATTGAAACCCAAAGTACATATGCCCAATGACAAAGAACAGTTTTCAGGTATCTGACAGGCCTGGGTACGGTTACAGTTATAATCATCCTCTGAATTAATTGGTACGTTGTTTTCTACACCTGTACTACCATTAAATGATTTATAATCAGCTCCAATATTGCTATCAAAGTCATTCCATATATTTGATTTTTCAGAAACACTGTCGCTTTCTGATGATCGATTTTGAAAATCATTTATTCCCTCTGATTTGTTTGCTTCGCTCCTTTGCTCACTTGTAAACACATGAAATTGAGCAGTTGTATTTTGCAGCAATTCATCATAATCATTGATGCTGGAAGCAAGCTTGATCTTATTCTTCGTTACATTGTTAAGCTTCAGGATACAGTGAATTTTGCTGTTTATGCCTGAAAATAATAGCATATAAAAGTTTTGACATTTTACTATATACGTATATCATCCTCATAGATCAAAGGTACATGTACACGAATTCACAGACGTCGGTATAGCAGTATAGTGAAAATATTTAAATTGTTAACGCAAAGACAGCACATGCAGTAAAGCATTAGCGCTTTTATTTTAAAATATTCAGATGCTAAGTTACAAACAAGTTTACTAACTGTCACATAGTAACATGTATAATGACGTCATAATTAACGGAATGCAATCACGTCACTCTGACATAATTCTTTTGGGTGTTATTGACAGAAAATCAAACAATGTTTTTTTCGCCAAGAACACAACACATGTTTGTGCTTAAAAATGCAATTTATCATGAAACGACGACATAATTATACAAGGGTTGATCAAAATGTTCGCGAACAAATTAAATAACTCCCAATAAATAAATGATATTAGGTTTCAGTGTTCATTATTTTTTAAAATAGCCCTCTCTGATTTTAATGATATTCTCTATCCAGAGTTGTCGTTCCCTTTACGCTCCCACATAAATGTACATCTCTGTCAACGCTTGTTTTACAAGATTCTTAGAAAAATTGTAAAAGATTAAACTTGTATTAATAATTGTTTTTCATCATATTTCTTATCAGAAAAATTTATCTATTTTAATTCATTGCACCTTAAAAGTATTTTTTAATTAAGATTTTAATTTTTACTCCCCAAAAAAGTTCCCTTAAAACTTTGAAAATAAGTCGTTTTGGGGATTATATATTTCAAATAAATGATGAATTATCATCTTCATCGATAATTACAATAATTAATTACTATTTAAACTTTAAATTTCCACCGTTTAAAATTTGTACATGAATCTTGTACAACAAGTGTTGACAGAGGTGTATGTGGGAGCGTAGCGGGAACGACAACTCTGGACAGAGAATGATTTTAATGCATACGTGTCACTGTTCTGCCAATGTGCAAATCACGTGATCCAGGCGTTCACGTGTCATGCCCCGAAGCATACTGTTCATAAACGCTAAAATAATTTTCATATATTCCGTATTATGCAAGTTAACTTCTTTAACAAGAACAGTCCATTTGTCAGAAATGACCAAATTTCGGAAATAGAATGGTTGGATAAGGATATCCTTTTCCAGAAAGAGCATGGTGTTCATCACAACCCGAGTCCTATGCCTTAAGAACGTTGATTAACTTATAGGAATATACAGTATGGTGGCGTTCTTTTTATCATATTTAATATGTTAAAAATCTAAATTAAACGATATTTTAGAAATTTAATAATAATATGATTGTTAAGATATTCAATCTTTTTCTAGCTGTAACTTTGCAATCTTTCCTAACAAATTTCCAAACAAAGAACACATCTCATCTCAAGCTTGTTTTCGCTGGGCTACAAAACAAACGTCATTTTTAATCATCTCCCTCCCTTCGCTAGTACAATCAATCCAATTTATGATTGGATGCCTGGAAAGTCTATTGTCTTCAAAAACCTTGACGTACCAGTTATTAAAAGATACTTCAAAGGAATTTCCAAGTTATACGTTAAACTTTACATCATTTTGTTCTTTTATTCATCATATCCATTCCATCCACTCGAATTAATTAATTACTCGAATTTCATCCTTAAACAAATCTTGTAATGGTTTGGACAATGGATTTTTGTATTCTGGCCAACCGTTTTTAATATGATGAATCGCTTCCCTGAGAATTGTGTCATTCATGGTTTCATTTGACTTGTAGAATATCCTTAGCTATAGGAACTCCCTAAAGGGACACAATTTCATAGAAGCTTCAATTTCATAATCTTTTTCTTCTTTCTGTTTTTTCCACTAAAGGTAGATAAGTACTCTTTTCCTGGAAAGTATTTGAAATCAAAGCAATATCTGTCATGTTGAATTGACATTGCTCCTTCTTCAGCGTAAGGTTGATTTCCATTCATTTCTGCAGTACGGCATTTAATCGTCTATTGTGTTCCTCTTTATTTCTCCCCTATACAAATATTTTGTCCAAATTCACTTGAATTCACACCTGAAATACAGTCAAAATGTTGAACGATCCTTTTCTATAAAACTTCCTGTGCCCTCTTTATGCCAAAAGGCATGTGTCGGAAACAGTATCGTTCTGTGGTATATGAAATGTTGTAAGAAAATGACTGGCCTTATCAAGTGACATTTGCCAGTATCTGTTATTTGCATCCAGTTTGCTGAAAATTGTGGCTCTGTATAATCTGGTTGTGATGTCTCCAACGTTTGGTAACTGGAAACGTTTAATGGCATCATTCAAGCCATATAAGGAGCAAGACATATACGCAATTTCCCTGTTTTGGGTTTTTTAGCAATTACAAAGGAATAAACCAAGTCTGTTGTTTGGTCGACCTTCTTGATCACTTCTTTGGCTTCTATATATCCAGAGTTTTCTTAAGAACCGTAGGGAATGCTACTCGTATTTGTTTAGGACTATGAACAACAGGTGGTACTCTACTGTCAACACGAAAACTTTATATTTCCTTCAAACATCCTACTCCTGTGAAAACACTTATAAATTCATCAATAGGTGAAAAAACACTGTAGTTTTTCTTTAGCTAGTGTTACCTTGATCAGCCAAAGTCCACAACAACTCTTATGCCCTAATACTAACGGTTGATTTGCATATGTGACAAAATATTCTACATGTAGATGTTGATCTTTGTATTGTAGAACACACTTTTGTCTGTGATGAATTTCACTTGAGAGCCTGTTTTCAACTTGAAATTGATAGAAATGTTGTTTATTTTCAGACTTGAATAGATTTCATCTTGATCAATAAAACCAATTAATAAAAATTTCTAAGCTGTTTCACAGCTGTTTGACATTTCATCTAATTCTAGTTCATTTGAATAAATAGATTTAGTCCTGCAATTTGATGCAAAATAGGAGTGTTTGGACTTCAAAAAGAGTGTATCAATCTTATCAATATCTTCATCATAGTGTTAAATATGATTCTGTCTCCTAAACCAATAATAAAGAGAAAAGCGATACACTTATTTTTTTTCGATTCAATGTTCAGGAGCAATTTCATTGTTTGTTCCAAATTTCTTTATCCCTCCAGTAAATTCCCTTCAGTAACAGAGAAATCTAACCTTGGTGGAGGACGAAAGTGTTCCTTTACGTTTCTTTCTGACACAATGTTATGTGTCTATCAGCTAAACTATGACTATGATAAATCATAACATTAAAGTCGTGCTTACTGTATTGCAAGCTTTTTATATTACATCCATGAGTTCACATTCAAGTCTAAACATTAATAGCTTGATAAAAATGGATCAGATAAAAACGGACATATACATATTTTTGTTACAATTTTGACACATTACGTAAGTAAGTAAAGGATAGGTAAAGGCTTAAAGCTAATAAAAATGCAAAATTTGCCTAATTTTTAAAAAAATGAAGGTTCAAGCATATTTTCGTATACATACTAAGTACACACAGCACTATAAAGCAACTGCACATCATAATAATTTTTCCATACAAGGTAATAAACGCATCAAGAAAATAACGCCGGTGCAAGGGCATATTCTATAAAATTTTTAATACATAAAGTAAAATATTATATGCAAGAATGTAAAAAAAAATAATAAAATTGCTGCACAAATCCTAGGCGCTTTCTTAATAGAAAAAAAATTAAAAAAAACTTACACCGGTCAGTGAATATTTTTCCCTGTTTCAACTTAAACCTTTTGAAGTAGTAACTTAACAATTTCACTGTCGATATTTGTGCAGCAATATCATAAATCCCTCTAATATTCTGCGTCTAATAGTACTTTGTTTCTGAAGAACAAAGTTGAGTGTTGTACTTGTGTATATCGACGGCTTATTAATCAGCAACCAACTCCGCTCAATTCAAACGTTATGTGTAAGGTATGAGCCATTCAAGGGACTCCTAGTGAAGGCGTATAAGCATACGGCGTCGAAGAAAGTTTTCACCGGAAGTGCAGCTAAATTTGACGTCACAAGGGGCCATGATTCAGGGCAGATTTGTCCTGAATCCATTTTACTCCACCTGACCCTGGTGACGGAGTATGCGAAGAATGATAGGGGCAAGGAGCCAGGCTAGGCCTTTATCACACCCTTAATTACAACTTTCTGGTACATCTCAGAAAGTTTATACGGAGTACCTTGGATCTTTTTTACTATTAAATGAAATACATTGTTTTCATTTTAATACACAATGAGCCTGGATAATTGACCTCACATGAGTAGTGAAAGACGTCACAATGTAAACTGTTCCTCAAATATATAAGAAAAACAATAATACATTGCAAAATCTGTATCAAACCTTATATCTACACTACACTCCAATATCACTCCGTGGGCCATAGGAATTACAAAAATCAAAGAGTAAGCAACGCTTCATACTTCAAAACATTTTTCATTTTAATCTAACCTATTGTTATCGATGAAAATCAATGTTTTGAAGTTTAAAAAATATTGGTGAAATTTGGAGCGAAGGGGTACTTCACATTGAAATGTTATAAATATTAAAACAGCATTCAATCCTTGTGAAACTTACATGCATCTTCGTCTGTTCCATCCCTACAGTGCGGAATACCATCACAGAGTAAATCTATATCGATACATTCATCGCTCTGCAGGCAACGAAATTCAAATGAAGTGCAAAAATCTGTAACAAAATTAAGAAAACATATTATACATCTAATTTGTTTTCTAATTTTTTTTTTGTATGAAAGGTCACCATGAGTATAAAATGTATCTGTTAGCATTGTTTACTGTAGCCACGAATCTTCACTAGTGTCACTAAAATAGTTGCACATATGTCGTTTACTGAAATTTTTATTTAAAAATTAAAATAAGTAAACGACTAAATATCGTTTTAGTCCCCTTGCAGTGATACCGTTGACTTATTTTGTCATTTTGGTTTTAAAGAAATTTCAAAGAAATTTGGCCCAAGTTATAAGAATTTACCAAGGGTACAAAATAATTCTGTAAATCTACATATCATGTTAAGTTTATAATCTTCAAATTAATTGTAAAAAAAATCATCAGTATTGCCGAAATCATGAAAAGTTTGGCTTCACTGTACGTTTATGAAGAAGGACACTATCTCGCTTTTTAAATACAATAATAGCCCCTTGATGTGTTCAATCCCTGGATACTTTATAAAGACTTTAGGAAAAGCATATCGACCGAAATGCGAAGTTGATATGCTTTCTCTTAGGTCTTTATATCTAGGGTTTGTACCGAATCAAAAAAAAAGTTTTATCATTTTTTTATCAGTTAATAAGAAATGTCTTTTAAAAATGAAATCCCTCTTTCTAATAGTCAATACATTCTCATATAGGGCATTGTTATGTCATTTGCATTATGACGTCACAATTAAGAATGCCAGCTGCAGTATTTGTTTAAAGAAACATTCAGTTTATAAAGACTATTGTGGCGTCAGCACTGTAATTGTTTCACAGAAGAACTTTTTCAATTTTAGAAACAGCAGATTTATTAAATTTTAAAATAGAAACATCCAGACCAAGGGTCAAGATTTGGGCAATTTAAAATCTACCATACCCCTGGATGTTTTAACGTAAGCTTCAGTTTTTCTTGACCAGTCGTTCCTGAGAAGATTTTTAAAGATGTTCCCATATATTTCAATGTAAAATTTGGGTTCCCCATTGTGAGCGCACCCTACTCCCAGGGGTCATGATTTTAACAATTTACAATACCCCCAGGATGCTTTAACATAAGCTGTAGCTTTCTGGCCATGCAAGTTCTTTTTGAGAAGAATATTTTCAAAGAAATTTCCTTATACTTTGATGTAAATTTCCAAATTGTGGCGACGCCCAATCAATTGGGGTCAGGATTATAACAATTTAGAATCCAGGTTTCTCCGTTGTTTTTCATTTTACTGTGTTGCAGAGTTTACGCAAAGCACTAAAATTTCGAGGTATTTTCGCGATCTAATTCGCAACTGAATCATTATTTATTATAATTAAAAGAAAACATATATACAGTTTTTTAAATCGCCATTTCGTTGCACAAATGGTATTGGCGTACAATTTTATAAAAGTAAAAACACATGATCTAAAGAGCTGAGGAAAGTCTGGTCGATACAGTCGAACTACTGAACATTTTTTTAAAGTAAATTTGCCTCAGTTATTTGTCAGTTTTCTTGATCGAATTACCGAATTTTTAAATTGATCACATTTAAAATCAACATGTATTTAAACTACTTGACTTGTATCTTTAAAATGAAGGCAAATTCATAGTTATTAATCTTGCATGAAAAATTATAATCGGGCACAAAGTAATTTTTACCCCATTTCTTTTGCTGTATTTTCAACAATTTCGTCAAGCATAATAGGTTATAATCTTAAAAAAGTCTTTGTGTGAAAATATTGTGATTCATATTTTTCTGGAGAAATGAATTATCTTTTCAATTTTATGAAGAAAAAAGTATACCTTTATGATAATATTAACGAGAAATAATTTTCGTACATGTGTCATACATTTCGTAATATGTTTCATACATATTGACCTGTTATGTGGATGCTACCACGTAAGTTTCAGCTTTTCTGGTCCAGTGGTTCTTGAGAAAAAAATGTTAAAGTTTTTTTTCCTTCACATATTGTGGCCTGGCCTACTCACAGCGATCATGATTTTAACAATTTAGAATTTACACTATCTCAGGATTCTTTCATATAACTTTTAGCTTTTCTGGCCAAATGGTTCTTTAGAGAAAAAAAATTTGATTCCCAATTGTGACTCCGCCCTACTGCTGTTGGACATCATTTTAACAATTTAAATTGTACAATATCCAAGAATGCTTCCCATTTAAGCTTCAGCTTTTCTTGCCCCAGTGGTTCTTGAAAAAATTTTCTAAGGACCCCACCTTATTTTTATCATTCCTTGATTATCTCCCCTTATGAGGGAAATTGGCCCTTTATTTTCAAAATTAACCTTCTCCCCTTAATCCAGGGATGCTTTGTGGCAACGCACTTTGAAAATTTTTTTCAAAGTGCGTTAAAATTGGGACAAAATCAACGCACTGAAAATTTTTTTTTCAAAGTGCGTTAAATTTGGAACCAACTCAACGCACTTTAAAAAAAAAAAATTAAGTGCGTTAAGAGTCTACATCAATATATTTTACCATGTAGACACTTAACGCGCTTTGAAAAAAAAATTAAATCATATTTTAGTGATGGAAAGATTTTATTTGTTATTTATCTTTGAAAAAAACTTGTAAATTGATTTACTCCCGCCGAAAAGAGGAGAAACGGGTATAAGTTCACTGAGTCCAAATCTTTATCTTTCCAATACATAGGTGTCGGTAACAAACGGGGGAGGGGAGCAATAAACCAAAAAAGGGTAAGCTGCATTTTTAACGATATTTATATCTTTCCAAAATAATTGCGTTAATATGGTCGATATCAACGCATTTTAAAAAAAATTTCAAAGTGCGTTAGTCTGGTCCCAAATTTCACGCACTTTTAATTTTTTTTCAAAGAACGTAATTTTTCAAAGTCTGTTGTAACAATGCTTTGTATCAATTTTGGTTAGCATTTGCCAAGCACGTGGTTCTTGAGAAGAAGTCAAAATTGTAAAAAGTTAACAGACGAACTAACAGACGGGCGGACGAACTGACGACGGATAAAAAGCTCAGGTGAGTTGATAATTAGATATTCTCGGGATTCGTAACCTTTCTATACAAATATTGTGTATCTTTTTGCTTTGAGACTAAAACTCTAACCACTAAGTTAAAGATCTCCTGTTGAGGAGTGGCATTTAAATCGTGTTTGTGATATTTAAACCCTCGGTTCAATAGACTTCAAGCATTTCTCAAAAGGGTGCATATGTTTTGTCATAAAAGCGTATTTTTAAGGTTAGGTGGGTCGAGTCTTAGCTTCATTTAAAATAAAAAATTCAGGCAGCGAACGTATTGAAGAGTTTTCCTTGCTCTTTCAGCACAAAATATATGTAGTATAGAAATAGGCATTCTCTTAAAAATACTTTCAAATGTAAATCAATGAAAGTATTAATTTACCTGTACAAGGTCCTTCGCTGATGTAAATGTCATCTAAAACCGCGTAACTTTCTGGGATGTCTAATCTTTTACGGAATACGGCTTGAAAAACAATCTGTCAAAAGAGTATTACTTGTATTTTAAATGTAGTATTTTTAAGTAAATAGAGAAGGGGCAGGGGGAGAGGATATTATTTACCTTAAATTGAGGTATGAGTGGCAGGTCCACTGACATTTTGCGAAGGTATTTTTCATGGGAGTGTTTTGTTCTAAGAAAAGAGGAATGCATCTTTTCAGTTGGAAGACTGTCACATGTACATTTTTCTTGATCAGCTGACACATAAGAGACCTTCAATTGAGAGTTTCCATACAACAAATAAAAGTACTGCAGACATTTTGGATGATGGATTATGGATAGTGGTTTGGACATCATAGTCGATGTTATTGTTCCTGGGGGTAACGAACTATTGATTGGGATATTTGCTGTAGTAAGTAGTATGGTGTTGTTTTGCTGGTTAAAGTTTACATCTAAAACATAAAGGATCAACATCAAGTAGTATAAATCTCCGAAATTAAGCTGGACGTTATGTAAAGTGCAACATAATTATAATGGTTTCTGGGTCTTCTCTTCTTTCGGTCAGTTAAAATACAGATAGGAATCAATATCACACCGCGAGTAAATTGACCTCACAAAACAGTTCTTGTGATCATACACATTGGAGGAGGGGGGAGGGTATTCTCTCAATTTTAACTTTCTGAATGAAAGGATAATGTAAAAAGATTATAAAATTACGAATCGGGCACATTTGAAATACCCAAATTGTATGAGACAATAGACTGTGTACATGTAAGAAGTCTGTGTTTGATTATTTACTTATTTTCTCCTCAACTTAATGTGTACTGTATTTTATTACTAAGTATGTAATAAACATAACAAGAAAACATTGATGTAGCCATCAATTTTTGCCTTGGATATAAATATAGTAAATGAATGAAAACGAGTCTTTATCATCAAACCTCTCCGATGTGTGTGAAAAGGGCATGCATTTAAATTATGGAGACGATAGTCTGGAATATTTTTGAAAACGTACATTTTAATGAAAATCGAACAAAAATGATACCGATTTTAAACTTTATCAATCCCTCAAGTAAATCTTGCCTGCATAAAATATAAATTGAAACAAGACACATACATCACCTATTTTCAAAAATGCATTTCACGTTAAGAATATAAAACACGTTCTGTGTACAGTACGTTTTTATGCGAAAAGAAAAAATCGATGTTTAAAAAAAAGGGGGGGGTCTGTCGTTTATATTTAATTGTAAAAGATAAGCAACTATATATATATTAAACATATATTTTTACAGATTCACATTGTGGA
Source organism: Saccostrea cuccullata (assembly GCF_032062105.1). Lineage (NCBI taxonomy): Eukaryota > Metazoa > Mollusca > Bivalvia > Ostreida > Ostreidae > Saccostrea > Saccostrea cuccullata. Next base: position 207,597 of record NW_026926402.1, read on the forward strand.
AGTAAATATATTGTGTATCTCGTAATTTATAAAAGAAAAGAACATTCTGATTAACAATTTATTAAATGTTATGAAAACCTTTCATTATGAATAATTTCTCCCAGCTCAATCCCCATACACCAACACTTAAACTTATATGTGTAGAGCAGCCCAGTCTTCCGGGCTGCAATAAAACGTATCCTTTTCCACATTACATCCTATATCAGCCCTCGAGTCTTCGGCCCTCTGGTTGATATTGATATCCCGGGCTGATACAGGATGTGATATGGAAAAGAGTATGTATCATTATATATTTATATTAGATTTGGGATGGTAATCGAATACAGAATTGCTCATCGGTTACCCGCAATACGTTTCGACCAGTTCACCAGTTAATCGTATTAAAATACACATTTTATTTTTTATTTTTATTTTTACATTTTTCAAATAGCGCTATCCGTATACAGTGGACCCTCAGATATCCGGACGCCAGATATCCGGATGCTTCAGTATCCGGACGACTTTTCATCGGAACGGAAATTGTTAACATAATATTGTCTTGTTTAACTGCTGATTCAGATATCCGGATGCTTCACATATCCGGACAAATTGACTGGGAACCAAAGCGTCCGGATAAATGAGGCTTCACAGTATACAAAAATGTTGAAAATGTCGAAAATTCAAAAAAAATTTCTTAAAATTGTCCGAATCAGAAAACTAGGTTTAATTAATTTATTTAAATTCTAGTAGACAGGAAAATAATAATGTGTATATATGTTGATTAAAAGATGTGTTTGGTTTTATACATGTGGTCATACATGTAGATAAAAAAAAAGAAAGAAAAGAAACATTGCCTTTAAATGTAGTTAAGTGTCTTAACTGCCCTAGTTTTTGTCGAGTCCACCTCTTCCATCTGATAGATTGAGTTGTTCAAAATCTTGGAAACAGGTCACATACGCTCGTTCCTTTATATTCAAACTTTGAGTCCAGGACCTTCCAACCACAGACATTAGTCTCAAAATTGCAATTATCTAAAAAAAAAAAATATTTCCAAAAAAATCCAGTAAAATACAGTAAATACAGTAAAATTTGATATTACCATTTTTTTTTTTTTTTTTTTTGTGAATTCAAATAATTTTTCCTGAAAAATAAAACTGGATATTTACCTGCATTTTTGGAGACACTGAAATTACATATACCTTGTATTATGATACACAAATATAGTAAAAATCCTTGATTTCTATATTCCTTCATTGTAAATGAATTTGCACAACGTCATTCGGACCTTTTGGAAAACAAAACCAAGTTAAAATGCATGAATGACATTATACAAAGAAGTGTGTTGACTTTCAATTAATATCACAAGCAATATACCCTAACAGAGATCTAATATTGTTTCCAGCATCATCATATTTGAGAATATTCTTTACAGAATTTGCTAATTAGGACAGATCGATGAAACACTTCGATATACATATAAATTCTAGTTCAGGAGGAATGCCACATCACCTTTTTATTTCTATAGATCTCTGAGTAAACCTTCTAAGCAATGGTTTCAACATTGAAAGACCGATATTGCCTCTTAATAATTTTATACGATTTTTTTTTTTTTGTATTTTTTCAATGAAAATTAAAAATATATATATATTTACACCTAAATTAGACGCTTTTTGTTAACATTTTGCTGTAAATAAACGCATCACATGAATACCTAATTAAATATGTAAAAAAAAAAACCGTATAGAGAATAAAAAGTTTAAAATAAAAAGAAATTATAAAAATAAAACACATAATTTGTATTTTTTTTTTAATTTGGGATAATACCGTCTTAAAATCAGTCACAAGTGGGAAGAACATGTTTGGTAATCATATTTATTAAAGAAATTGAAACAAAATAGCCAATTTCTAGAGAAATAATTATTTTTTTTATTTTTGCCTATCCCGATCAAAATAAAACTGATTCAAACCATAGCTGTATAATTAGTGGAAATAACTAAGATTTCCCCAAGAACACTTGTCTGTTTAGGTGAAATAATGGTTCAAACATAAACTTGACAATCAAAAAGATTTCTTCATTGTAAATACATAAAGATGCAATAAATTAGTATTTTATTCATTTTGTGTTCATTTTGATCGACGAAGTATTATTTTTTTCCTAAAATTTCTCAACTTCATTTCAATTTTTTTTAAATATGATTGACATACATGTTCTCCTCAATTGTTACTAATTGTATGGTGTTTTTAACCATAGGTTTAAAAAAATATTCACAACTAATGTGTTTTATTTTCATTAAAAAGAAAAACTAAACAAAAAATATAAAAAATCCTGGTTTTCCAGCTTCTGACAATGAAACTATGTGATAAAAAGTGGTCACATTAATTGTTATTAATTCATTAAAAATTAATTCATAAGAGAAAATCAAGCTTTATAAAATACGATTGCTATAGTATATGTCATGGAGTTCAGGACATTATTTATTGAACAGCCCTCGTACATATGGTGTACTTAGGGAAAATATAGATACAAGATTATTTGAAGATTCACATGAAATTTGATCAAATGGGAAAATAAATCGGCTATGTCGAATATCTATGACACACGATTGATTTAAATTTTGTAATTTACAGGAAAGTCCTATTTTAAGTTTATATAAAGTAACAAAAAAAAATTCTTTCATTTAAGATACTAGTAGTCTGAACTTATCAGAAATACACCATTTCTAGCGATATAGGTATATCATTTACAGCATTGTTTACTTTCTGCAATGCGATATCACTAGTAGGGTGTTTTAGTCGGGTTTTTTGTGATAAAATTTCGGTAACTAAAATATTGGTTGGATTTTTGCTTAAAGGGTACAAAGTTTTTCTGCTAATTCCTACTAAAGTTTCAAGACAGAGACTTTTTTTCATTTTGCAGATCAAGTGTACAGAAAGAGAGAGAGATAGAGAGAAGCACTAAAACCTACGAAATTACATGTATATCACTAGCGTCGACTCTTCTAGAAACAAGGTCAAAAATCGATAAAGCTCTAAAATAAAACAATAAAATTGTCTTATTTTTCGTACACGCTTTCTCGGGACATAAAAAGTTAAAAAATCAAGAAAGAAAAAAACTAAAAACTAAAACATCTGCACTACTGGTACTGCTACTACACTACAAACATATAACTCTATTTATTTACACTTATACAAAAATTTTAATTTTGATTTCGAAAACATATAAAAAAGAAATGAATCCGAATTTTCACTTTCATGTGCATATAGGCGACACGCATCAGCCATGCAATTTTAAATTTATAGACCCGACACAGTGCAGCTTTTTTTTTCTCTCTTTGATTTTGACACCGTTTTGAATAAGTTATTAATTATTGACATTATTGTTTCTACAGCAGTATGTTTCGGGGGTTTTATATCGTATTGGTGTATTAAAAATCAACATCATGGCCTCGCCTTCATCAGGAATCCCGTCGTAATTTCTATTGTGACAAAATAGCATTTGTTTACCAAACAAAATAAGATATAGCCCCGTGGGGATCCGGGATAGAATAGGTCCTCAGTACCCCTTTGCTTATCGGCGACTAAATGGAGCGGTCCTTCGGATGAGACCGTAAAAACCGAGGCCCCGTGTAACAGCAGGTGTGGCACGATAAAGATCCCTCCCTGCTCAAAGGCCGTAAGTGCCGAGCATAGGCCTAAATTTGCAGCCCTTCACCTGCAATGGTGACGTCTCCATATCAGTGAAATATTCTGGAGAGGGACGTTAAACAGTATACAATCAATCAATCAATAAGATACATACAAAATATGAAAAAAAATTAAATGACAGGTATTTTTTCAGCTAAAGGTCCTTCATCCCCTTCAAGACCTTTGTCTTTTTTTTGTTAACGTGGTACATTGGCAGGTACGGCTGTGGTTCTTAGAACGGGATGTCATCTGGTTACGAGAGGGACCCTAGCTGATACTGCCTTTTTATCTTGCAGTGTAAAAGATAAGGTTTTGTATGTCGTGACCTACGTGACATATCATCATCAGCAGTTTTCCTGGTGTGGGCTTTGTAGCTCTCTTGCATAAAAGGGGCTTAAAGAGACTGCTTTGTTCCTGGTGTTAAACAAGGTATAAACCGATACGTCGAACGCTGGTGGCTAGACCTTTGAATGTGCAGGGGTGATGACTAATCGGCATTATATAAAGATGAGAATATCTGTGCTTCGTGAGGAAACTGAATTCGATTTTATCATAAATGAGTTAGTATCCTACATGTAGTATCTAGGAATATGTTTTGCGAATTAGATGAGTCTATCGTAAATTTGTAAGACTCATGAAAGGAATGAAACGAATGACTCGCGGCTCTCGCGACATTCTATCAACTTTATCTCTATATCGTCAAAGAATCAGTTAAGGGGCCTAAATGCTACTTGAAGTAATAAAATGTACTTAGGTATACGCTTAAAAATATTTAAATAATGTCATTAACTTGCTGATATTGTAATGCTTAACATTTAGCATGAACTTGTTCTACAGTCAAGAAGATTGAAATATAAAGAAATAAATTCCTATTCACTGTTTAAATTAGTCTGATTAAGTCTTCTTGTCTATCTGCGAGAAATCAATGTAATCACCGACAAGTTTTTGTTTCGTGTTTTTGTAAAGATGTATTTTAATTATATGTTTTAAATTAAGGAACGCTTTCCTAATTGCATTGAAAAGAGCTTTTTTTCATTCGAACAGTTATATCAATGTTACAATTCCAAATGGATATAGAATTGCTTACCGGATGTAACTTTTACAATCACGATAATATTAAAAGTTGTGATTGACAAAGACGTAAAATGACAAAAACGGAATGAGAAGATGGGGAAATCTACAGGAGCCAAGGCAAGGACAGAGAGTTTAGGCTGCAACGACCAACAATTCAACAAAACTAAGTATTATACCTGAGTATCTTCTTACAATCACATAATATTTTGTCAACTGAAAAGAATAATTATGTTAAATAAATTACAGTAAAATACTTTAAAGTGAATTTTCATTCATTACATCCAGTTGGAATTGCATGGACAAAATTTATCTTTGAGGCATATTATGTGGTATCAATGGTTTAGAGAACCACTAGTGGGCCAACAAAATAACTATCTAAATCCACTATACAAGTCTGATATTGGATCGGCGTCTATGCATGTTTGGCCAATACAATTTCAATATATTGGTCAACAAATGTTCACTTTACACCTACATGCATTCGTCGTTTGACCAACAAAATGAACTGCTTTGTGGGCCTAACACTAGGCCAAACATTTTATGCTGATTGGGTACTTAGTTTTACATGCCTTTCACTACTTAATGTAAGAGTTCAAATAAATTCTATACAAGTAAGTTTTAACTCAATTTATTATTCCAGATGTACTCAAGCACTCAACACACTTTAAATTTGTCACTATATAAATGAAGTGTTTGCCCTGATATCTAGCTAATCAACAGATGGCCTATTATACATCTCCGTAAGGATGGAAACTAATTATCTTTTATTTGAACACTTAATTGGTCAATTTGTTACGTTTGCATTCATTTATTCATTTATATTTTACTTCCCTCATTAGACGATTATGCAAATACATGAATTCATGTGTCTATGATAAGCAAAGGTGCTTCATCCAAAAGTGTGAATTTTAGGACCCCAGAGTAACGAGTTTTGATGTTCAGATGGGCCCTTTTGATTTTAAGAGGGTTCTTTGAAAAGTTCGTGGATTTCTGTCATATCTTTTTTTATTTATATTCAAGAAATATTTTACCAATAAATCCAGGTCTAAAAAATGCAAAAATTAGGATACAGAACACGTCAAAATTAAGTAAGTTACAAACGATACACTTATGATTTCTGTGGTCATCGTCTTTGTGAAATGAAACAGAAGGAAAAACAACCTAGAAATTCAAATTAAGAGTTTTATATGGATTCGTGTTCCAAATTATTACTTAACATTTTGCTTTGTTGAAAAGAACTCAACTTGAAAAGAGATAGGTAGTTCTCATTAAAAAGACAAAAACGATGACGTTTTAGAACGTCATGTGGCAGCAGATGATAATGCAAAAAAAAAAAATCTTAACCAAAACTAAATCTAGAACGTCAAGGACAGACATAGGAATTTCAGAGTTGCTGATACTGTGCAAGCATAGTTAAGCTATAAAAGCAATTAAAACCTTAACCAAAAAATTACACAACGAGAGTAATTCTTAAAAAATAATTGTGAAGTATTTGAAAAAAAAAAGATTTAATGTGTGGGCATAGGATTATACTGTGTGAAATGTATAGGGATAATTTTTTTTTTTTTTTAGAAATTCTTGACACCATGTTTTGACGTCATCTTGCCGTTGTGTGTGCCCCGTTGGATTTTAAAATGAATGGTCAATCAAATTGTATGAAACTTCACACATCAACATAACAAATATTCTAACATATTATATTGTGCTTATTTTAAATTTCTAGTGAGTAATAAAACGAAGATTGTCATCGTCCACGAACTTTCAAACAACCCTCGTATAGTGAAAATACATTAATTCCATAAAATTCTTCTCTCTGTTCCAGGCTTTTACAGAAACTATTAACAAAATCTTTAATTAAGGATGAGCTAGGTTGTCTCTACCAAACAGCCAAAACAAACAAACGAAAAAGTGGAGAGAAAAGAAAAAATCCAGATTTTTTTGTAAGCGGAATGAAAATGATGCCCCCGCGAACCTAGCGATTGTGTACTAGAATTTGAACAGAGCAAATTCTTTCTAAAAGTTTTGCAAGGTTTCATTTCTACTTAGAAAAAAGACCAATTTCAGTCCTATAGCAATACATAAACACAAATATTTCCAAAAGACACTCACAGCTCAATATCATGTACATGTAGTTTGAAATATAATTGGAATAAACATCCATTCAAACTTAAATTCCTTTGTGTTTCTATGAATTCAACCAAATTATGTCAATCTGATTTTATGAAACTGCAAACTAAATACATGTAGGTGTCGCATTAAATATGAGTTATCTGACAAAGCCATTTGTCACCTCAAGCTCATGGTCTTAATTGCCGTTGTAATAACCTACAATCATTTTTAATAAAAGATTCTTTGCTTATCACCCACATTAAATTTTTGGCTTAAAATGTAAAAGGTTTCAATTTTCTGAATGTGTATATTGCTTCAATTCGCCTGACAAACATAGTTAAAAAGAGTGTCATTGTACAACATGGACATTCCTATGAACCTGATATTATACTAAATGACGATTTGCTCTTGTATTAAACAAGAAAAATTTAGTATCAGTTTTAAAACCGGTTTCAATGTATAATATGTATAAATGATTAGGGTGTAGCTATGGTATTTGATCAAACAACACCGTGATGATACTCTATGCCTTATTTTCTTAAATATTTTTAGCTCACCTGAGCTGAAAGCTCGATTGAGCTTTTCTGATCACATTTTGTCTGGCGTCCGTCTGTCTGTCTTGTTGTCCGTCTGTCTGTAAACTTTTCATAGTTTCGACTACTTCTCTTTAACAACAATGTACCAATTTCAACCAAAATTGGCACAAAGTATCCTTTGTTTAAATAAAGGGCCACGCCCTTATTCTAGGGGAGAGAAGTAGTAAAAATGTGGTGGTATGTTATAATAATCTTCTTCTCAAGAACCAATACTGTGCCTTGAAAGATGAAACGTACAGGGAAGCATCCTCAGGTAGTGTAGATTCAAGTTGGTTCAAATCATGACCCCCAGGGTAAGGGCAGGGCCAAAATGGCCGGTCAAAGATTTATATAAAAATATATATAGGGAATTTTTTTTTAAGAAATATGAACTGCATATTTGACATAGGAAAAAAAATGTTGCAAATTTGTAAATAACTATTTCAATGCGGAAAAATAGAACCTTTATAAACTTCTGTTTTTCATACTTGCTACGAAAGAACTTTTTATACTCTTTGATTGAAGCAAAATTGAATTATTGTCGTCCTGTACAATTAATGATTTCTTATATAATACTGTATATTCAGATGTACAGAAATATTTCTTCTGAAACTTTTTAAACTTTATTTTGTTTTTAATGATCATAAGGGTTTAGATTACATAAGGGTTTAGATTACATAAATATTAATCATAATAACACATTTTACATGCAAAATAAAATTATCAAAAATGCAGCTCATTTTGCTTTAAATCTTCTTCTCAAGAATAGCAAAGGCATGAATGATCAAACTTATATGGAAGCATCCTCAGGTAGTGTAGATTCAAGTCTGTTCAAATCATGACCCCCGGGGGTAGGGCGGGGCCACAATGGCCGGTCAAAGTTTTACATATAAATATAAAGAAAAATCTTTAAAAATTTTCTCAAAAACCACTGTACCCGGAAAGATGAAACTTTTAGGGAAGCGACCTCAGGTAGTATAAATTCAAGTTTGTTCATATCCTCACCGTCAGGGTAGGGCGGGGCCACAATGACCGATCAAATTTTTTACATGTAAATACTAGCATGTAGTAATTTTTTTTTTAAATATTCTTCTCAAGAATAGTAAAGGCATGAATGATCATATTGATATTGAAGCATCTTCAGATAGTGTAAATTCATATTTGTTCAAATCATTACCCCGGGGAGTAGGCCGGGGCCACAATGGCCGATCAAAGTTTTACATAGAATATATATAGGAAAATTCTTCAAAAAAATTCTTCTCAAGAACGACTACATAGGTGTTAAGTTGATGGTGCGAGGTTTCTTTAACACTTAAGGATACACCAAAGGTTTCCAAAGGGCAAAATTTAATTTGCTTGTAATTCTTTCATTAACAAAGATAACATATTAAAAGTATATATCATGTGAAAGCTGATTAAATTCACTATTTAATGATCCTAATTTAAATTTTCATTTTTATCTTATTAAAAAACTATTAATATTTTAATGTAAATATTAGTGCAATTATATTTTATAAATCAACTTTTTTGTATTCCACCTCTCAAAGTCAAAATTTTGCCTCAATGTAGATAAAAGATTGAACTTTAAAACCGTATCTCGGATTTTTGATAAATCTTCTTATTCAAAAGTTACATCCATTTGTCTTTCAATGTTACCAATTTATTAGCCTAATTCTACATTTCCCCCAGTAACTCGAGAACTGAGCAAGATATCAAACATCTGAGATACAGTTTTGTGAACACACATTTTAGACGCATTCTGGCCAGTTTTCAGAGAAATTGGTCAATAAATAAGAGAGCTGAATCCTTTCAAATAATACCACCAACTGTCTGATCTTACTTTACCATAGAGGGCAAAAACCCATTACACAACAAAGTGTGCCAAAGCTGGAAATATATTACACCTTGGAGATTCAGCTTTGGATACCTGTCACTTATCCATATTTTCTATGCATATTCACAAGAATGGGAGGTTCTATTCTTTATTTAGGTGCTTTTAACGAAGTAAAATAGGTTCAATTCTGAATCAGAAAGATGTACCGGCAAAATGGCAAGAGCTAAGCTCCACCTCCTATTTCATGGTCATTAGTGACCTGTTAGATCTCCTTCCCTAAATCTAGAGTCCCTGTAGTTTAATTACTAATAACCTCTGTGTGGCTAGTGAAGAATTCCCCAAGTGGTCACAGTGATTTATTGCTCCTTTCAGAAGCAGGCAGTTAGAGACCAAATCAGAAGCTTCAATAACGGCACATTCACATGTGTTAGTATTTCTGTTTGATTATTGTTAAATAATTAGAAAACCATTTAATAATCAGCAAGAATTTTTCATGCATCATAAAGCAGTGATTAGCATTATTTTCTTAGCCAAAAATCTCAAAATTGACAAAAATCTTGAAAAAAGCCTTTGGTGTATCCTTAAAACAATACAAGCAATGCACGGCAAATGATATTTTTGGTGAGAGATAACGTAAAGCAATTGTCATTTAATCCTCTACAAAACTCCGCTATAATTACTTGCCTTGCAGTGGAGAAGTACCGCAGTTACTGAGACTTATGAATCTACCAGTATCGTTGAACCGTTTGTACGTTCATCGTACTAAGAATGGCTTCGGATTGAAATTCGTTATCCCTATGTCCCTTTAACTTTCAAATAAATGTTCTTTTAACATAAATCTGCAGCAGTTGTCACATATTTCTAGAGATACAGAAAACATTTTTTATACTTGTACATGAACTACGTTCTTTTGTTTACGTCCCTCCAGAGAAATTTTAACTAATGTGGAGACGCCACCACCTGTAAGTGGAATGCTGTGAATTTTGTCCTATGCTCGGCACTACAGACATTGGGCAGTATGGGATCTTTTCTGTGCAAGCACCTACTGCGACACGGGATCCCGGTTTTTACGGAGGATCAGTCTCCCCGACCAGTTGTGGGATTCGAACCGGCGAAGTGAGGATCAACTTCTTATTTCGCGAATCTAAAGCATAGAGTCTAACCACTGCGCCACGCAGACAACTAGTTTGGGTAGAAATCATTAATATAGTTTCATAGGGTTGTTATCCAAGTTTTGTTAAAAGCAAACAAAACCAGAAATCTCTGTCGAGACTGAAGCTGTACTGGTTTGTACTTATAGCAAAGAAAGAGGAAAGTACTAAAAGCACTTGGGAATTGAAACTTTAACTAAGCAATAAATAGAATAATGATCCTTGATTAAATCTCTTTATGTACTTAGTGTAGTCTACGTGCATGCCATATTATATTATAATCAGACTAAAACTGTATTTGGAGTAGTATTTTGTGAGTATTTAACAGAAATTTCTATTTTAAGTAATCAAGGCATTAATGTCCATCGAAGTCAAAAACCGATATGCAGAATTGTGTATATCTGCGTTGTCTACTTGTGTGCCAAGTTAAATTGAAATCAGACCAAAACTGTAGGAGACATAGCATTTTGAATGAATTTGACAGGAATTTCTATTATTAGTAACCACGGCAACACCGTGCATCAAAACAAAAACCGATACACAGAATTATATGTACCTAAGTGTATTCTACTTGTGAACCAAGTTAAATTAGAAAAAGACCAAAACTGTAGGAGACGTAGCGTTTTGAGAGAATTTTCACAGAAATTTCTAATTTAGGTAACAACGGCAACACCGTCAATCGAAATCATAAACTGATATAAAGAATTATGTATCTTAGAGTAGTCTACTTGTGTGCCAAGGTTTAATGAAATCTGACTAAAACTGTAGGAGACATAGAATTTTTAAAGAATTTCACAGAAAGAGCAAGAGCCATGTTTGGCCTTATTTGGTCCTGAACATTTCCGAAAAATCTAAACCGTTTAGTTTAGGTTGCAAATGCAGTATTTATCACTTGGAGTGTTGTTGACCATGTATCTATTACTCGTGACATTTTCCCAACTAGTCAATACATTATGACGTCATTAAATGCGTCATTTTCCTCATATCCTGTAAATTCCAAAATACGCCAATACATAAAGAAAGCTCTATTTCTGAAGATCTAAAAACATGTTTTATTTTTTGATCTTGAGCTGTGCTCATATTTTAATTCCTTGCTAAAGGTAGTCAAATACGCATGTTTTCTGCAAATTTCAAGAATATTGCAATTTCTCAAACCTGTTTTCCAATATCTTTATTCTCAAAAACGAAATTTTATTATAGAAAATAAAAGCACAAAGTGTCTATTTTAATTTGACAAATGAAATTGGAAAGAGGATGATAGTTAATTAATTGATATAAGTACAGGGCCATTTTTTGCATAAGATGGTTCTTGCTCTTTATATTCTTTACCGTAACCATGGCAACTCCGTTCATCGAAATCAAAAATCGATAAATATAATTATGTATCTTAGTGCAGTGTACATGTGTGCCAAGGTATATTGAAATCAGACCAAAACTGTAGGAGACCTAGCATTTTGAAAGAATTTTACCGACAATTCTATATTTAGTAACCATGGCAACACCGTTCATCAAAATCAAACAACGATACACAGAATTCTGCACCTTAGCGTAGTCTACTTGTGTGCAAAGTTAAATTGAAATCAGACCGAACCTGTAAGAGGAGTAGCATTATGCAATAATTTTACAGAAATTTCTATTTTTAGTAACCACGGCAACAACGTTATTTGATTTCAAAACCCAATATACTGAAGTATGTATCTTAGTGTAGTCTAATTGTGTGTCAAGTTATATTGAAATCAGACCAAAACTGTAGGAGAAGTAGCATTTTCAAAATTGTTTACAGACAGACAAACAGACAGATCGACAGACAGATGGACGGACGCCTCTAGTCTCTGACTAGAAGAACTAAAAAAAGGTATGAGAGACATGTAATTAGAATATCCTTAACTGATTGATTTTGGCTTTACTAAACTATTTGAAATTGTGTTCCTTCACTAGTGTGTATATATATATACTCCTTTTCATTTCGTTAAGGGAAAGCCAATATCAAATTACACAGTATCGATATCCTTTTCATATGTTTTTTATAGAAAACTTAATGATAATAATGACTAAAAGAATAAGAAAAAAATCTTTGAAGAGTAATTTACTTTCCCCCAGAATTTTGAATATGTCAAAATATATAAAAGTTTTATGCTTCTAGTTTCTAACTTTGCGGTTTATAGAGCGTAAACTGACCCAAACCAGATTATATTCGATATTTTGGCCGAAGATTAGAGTCATTCCATACGTATCAAACTTTTTATTACTTAAAAGCTGATCAGTCACAAATATCGAGTAGTTTTAGTATATCCGATCCTCAGCCAAGAAGGAAAACTCCAAAAATTAGTATTTAATTTGAAATGCATCAAAATGAAAGTTGAAATTTTAATTTTTTCATGCAACAATTTTCATTTTATTCATCTTTATAAGATTCAAGGTTTTAGGGAGTCTTTGAAAAGGTCTTATAAAAGTTTACATTTGTAACCTATAATGAGGGGTGGGGGATAAAACAGTTTTAGAGAAATAAGATTTTCTTGAATCCAGCCTTAGATACCAATGCTTATTAGCATGATATGAAATAGGAAGTGATTTGTGGTGTCTTGCAATTATAGCAAAAGCCTTTTACGCTATTTATTACAGAAAACGTGACGGAAATAGAGGACAATAAATACCAAATAAGTATATAAATAAGGACAATTTCTCTGCATGCCTGTATTCCTATCGTTTTTTAACCTAAAATTTATTTGTTGGTCAATTTGCAATTAGTGAATACATTGCTGAAATTCCAGTTCGCTTTTTCTGCAAATATATTGTAGATTTGTCCATTTTCCCTATATAATATGATTAACTTTAACCTTTAACTCTATAGAAATACTGTGGATAAATTTACATAACTTTGTGGATTCAGAGACACTTTTATGTGTTTTTTTGATTACTTATTAATTGCTAATTTTATAAACCTGAGGATTGGACTAACTTAAAATAATGAAAGGAAAGGTTGGGGTCAGTGAGGTAAATTTTGTAATATTGGTCAAAATAAGCAATTTTAAAAAACGGTGTAAAATTTATATTGACTCCTGTAATATATCTTCGTTCCCCGGCAAAGTTTAATTTGGAAAGGCGTAAAATTTGTAAAACATAGATTGAGACATATACAGCATATTTCTAGATTATCATTAGTGAAAATATTCTCTGAGTAAATTATGTAAGATAACGGTTGCTAGATATTAAATTTGATAATTGTGCTGATTAGCAGAATTTCCTGCTATATATCCTCCAACAATATATAAATATTGCATGTAGTTGAGTGTAACATTGAAAATTTTCACCCCAAGAAAACCATTGTCAACCGAGGCGCAGCCGAGGTTGACAATGGTTTTCGAGGGGTGAAAATTTTCAATGTTACACTCAACTACATGCAATATCTATTATATTATACTGAATGTTTTATACAAATACATATTACAGTGAACCGTGTGCGCATAAATTCCGCGCAGTCGCTATTTTTTGGAATACCACCCGTCGTCAAGCAATGTTGACTGTTGCTACGCAGGAGGGCGTGGCTTCATTATTTAGCGGGCAGTAGTGTTTTTTATCAAATATTTCTCGACGAATCAGATTGAAGTAATTTACATAAAAGTATAATATCAAGAAATAATTAAGGAATGTTTTTAAGTTTTGTGTGAGTTACTGGTGTGTGAATTATACAGACTTGTCACAGAGGCATATTTCATGAAGCGCGCTAGTGCTTCATGAAAAATATGCCTACGTGCAAGACTGTGTGATTCTCACACCAATAATTCACACTAAACTTAAAAACATTCCTTATATTTACATTTTACATGTTTGAAAGCACCGAAAATATGCTCAATATTCGAATTTCTCGCTGCCCTATATTGTTATACTTTTGCTATCGTCTCTGTAGCCCTATTGAGATGTCACGGTAACGCACGTTTCTCCGTGTATATTTCTACGCGTGAGTATACACGAAAATGATTTTCAAATATTTCCATTTCAAATTTTTTTCTCTATGATAAACACTTCCAAAGTGATTCTTGTTAAATTCATGGTAATACCCTGTGGTATGTATATTTCTCTATTACGGAAAGGTCAGGTGTCAACCTGCATGTATATCACTGGCGTATAAATATACTAAAGAAAAAATAGATGTTTTGTTTAATTGTTTACTAAGTAATTTGATATGATATATCTTTTTAACAAACAAAATAAATAATTAATTATCTTCGACTCGAAAGCAAGTCACTAGCGCAACGCTGTCCACTATCACCGATGCCTCGCGAGACCTAGAACTCCACTTCCGTAATAGCCACGTGGAGAAATTGACATTGCCACATGGATCTGCATGTACTCCGTCATCTAATACAGACATCGTCCATCAGTCAATACCATCCGACTTCTTAAGCAACTCAACTTCTTATGTTATTTCAACATCCGTACAAATCGGTTTCCTGACCATGCTGACCAACTCCCGTTTCATCAACTGCAACATTGCATTCAATATGGCGGCAGAGAAGTTACATAGTGCCTATATATGTTCGTGCTTCCGACAACCTAAATCTAGGTTACATATATAATTAAAGTTAACAAGATTACTTTGATCATAATTTAAAATCCTTTTGTTGTTTATTTTATAAATGTTGATATTTGACTACGGTAACTAAATAATCCATTAATGTATTTTGTGTTTTTTGGGACTATTTTTTTATAGTAAAATTTGACGTCATTTGGGCCTTGTACATTTCAAATCTACTCAATTAGACGGTATTTCGATTTATTATTATGATATGAATTAGTGGATGTTACGAAAGTACAGTATTGAATTAAAAGCCAGAGGTGATTTACAGTAAGAAAAAAAACTGAAAACATAACCTTAATAAACGACAATAATAAAACAAATGACATTGCGATTGTTCAGTACTACAGATTTCAAATAAACTTGAATATATATAGAACGTCGTTATTAGATTTAATAACTATGTCATCATGTCACGTATAGGTTGCTATTCAAAATCCACTCAAGAGCCGAGAGGCAAAAGCCCTATGTATTAAAGTTCCATCATCCGCAGGCCAAGGGCAACAATATGACCTTCAGATCCAACAAATTATATTTTGATAGAATTCCAGTCTATCATTATTTGTTATACCTCTCACTTCAGAAAGAACACCAAACTAAAAACTATGGAACAGATTTAATCAACAATTATCTTACTGGTTAAATTAAAAATAAAATTAAATAACAGCAAAACATAAAACATAATTTACATAAATTTCAAGTACGATATGCAAATTACAATATAAATTTCAACTTTTTAAGTACCAATGACACGTTTTTTGTATTTACTTTATATCAGTGCTGTTATGTATTTCACTTTCTTTTATCCATTCTAATATATATTGCAATACACTAAACTGTATCACGACATATCTGCGCGTTGTGGAGTCTGAAAAATATATATTTTTTTTTAATCCAAAATGAATTTAAAATATATATCTTTAGTTGTGATATATATGTAGTTTATTATGCTTTTTATTTAATTTAAAAAAATCAATTTCTAGCAAAGGTATTTTTTAACTTTTAGTAATTAATTACTCTCTCTCTCTCTCTCTCTCTCTCTCTCTCTCTCTCTCTCTCTCTCTCTCAATTTAAAGTGTCATAAATGTTATAAACTCCATACCTGTTTTCGTCTTTTCCTTTCTCTTATGAGAGCTGACAAAGTGTACAGAATTGGATTCAGAGCAGAATTTATCGATAAAACAAGCACTGTTTTCCAAATGTAGACTTCCTGAGAAACGTCAACTCCTGAGAATGTCATCATAGCTGAATTATACATTCAAAAGAAAGCATAAGATGACAATTAATCTGAGATTAGCAATGGCCATAAAAACAGATTGTATTGGTGCAATGCTCTATTTTTTTAAAACACAAGGAGAACAAGGCTGGGTGTCAGCAAATTAACCATCAGATATAACTTATTTTTTTAAGATTTGATATCTTTAGCTCAAAAGTGCTAGTATTATTTAACTAAGAACATTTTTTATACGAAAAATTTTTAGTATGAAATGTTCACCATTTTTGTGTTTATTCATATGGAGCTCTCCTTCTTAAGGAGATCATTATACAGTAATCCGAAAATGGCCACGACCACCCAGCCATCTTAAAACCAGGTGACATTATCTTTGATTACTTACTTATTTTGCAAATTTGGTATCCTTGATATATTTTGCATATGAATGTTTTATGAGACTCTTGATTACAACCTATAATACATGTATAAAAATGCCTGCTGAAACATACCTATTAATCCAATAGGTATCCAGCACATGAGGTCTGTCAAAACAACAGCACCAACTGACTTCGCTAATGATATTTCCCGTCTTTTAGTGGCTGTAGATTTAATTTTCTTTCCAGACTTGATAACCTCAACAAGAATTAAAATCTGTCCAACAAGTATTCCAAGAAAAAGAATGAAGTTAAATCCAATAAATACAGCCATGGAATACTCCCAGCCAGGTTGTCTATCGACGGACAAAGAAAGGTATATACAAATAGCAGTTTGAGAATAAAAATCTTTCAATGGTAAAAATATAGGAAAAAATGGCAAAACAAAAGAAACTGTCCATACTAAGGCCGACAATAAAATAGCTCTTGTAATTAAGAAGTGACGATTCGAAAAGGGGCGCTGAAATAGCAAGAATTCTATCAATGGTTATCAACATTACAAATAAAGCAGATGCTTCGCTTGACATTGTAGCTAAAACTCCTGCTGAAGTGCAAAGTTTGCTATAACGCCAGCTAATGTCCTCAGACCCTTATCTGCCGCTGAAAACCATATTGACAAACGCTATAATATACAAGTAGATTCCCATGAGTAAATCCGCAAAATTTAGGTAACAAGTAAATATGAAATATGGAGAGAACCTGTTTTTCAATGCAATACAGTTACATATAAAAGCAATTATGTTCCCAAAAGCTGCTAATAATGCAACATACCATATGCAGATGTTTAGGGAAAACACTTATAAATTGTTCGCAAGAAGAAAGTTCATTTATAGGAGCAATGCATTTTATCTCAAACATACTCAAAGGTTTTGCACAACATATTGAAAAGGAATCAACGTGTAAATATCTTAAGTTAAAAAGCCCTAGAATCATGTCCTCTTCACTTAAAATCTTATTATGTTGTATGTGCAAGAAACGTAGCTCTTGCAAATTCAGAAATAGGTCTTTCAAAAAAAAGAAATATTGTTATTTGAAAGGTTTAATTTTGTAAAATTTGTAAATTTCGAAAAATATTCTTTGATAAGGCTTCGATTTTGAAGATATAAATTCTGTAGCCGTCTTAAATTCAAAAACAGACCTTCGGACAGAACAGTGATATAACTGTAGAATAAGTTAAGTATATTTAATTTCAACAAATTCGAAAATGTTTCGTTATGAAGAAAGTCTATTTTGTTACAATTCAATAGAAAAAAAATTAAGATTTTCTAAGTCTGAAAAATGTGTTTCTTGAATAATATTTAAAGAATTATTTGAAAGATCGAGAAAATATAAGAATGGCGTTCTCGATGAAAATGCTTCAGTATGAATATTTGTGATATTATTGCTTCGAAGGTTAATATACTTCAGAAATTGTCTTACTACGAAATCAGACCTTTTGATAGTAGTTATTTGATTGTTAGATAAATCTAATAATTCAAGGTAGTGGTACCCATAAATATCATAAAGACTTAAAATATTGTTGTTTTTAAAATATTGAAATTTAGGTAAAACATCATTTTGAAACTGGCTAATCTGATTATTGCTCAAATCAAGCAAAAGAATATATACTTATGGTGTATTTAATGGTATTAATCGAAATTGCTGTTTAAGATTGCATCTCATATTTAAATAACCATCAGGAATCATCAACGTTATCTCTTGTGTGGATGTTTAAGGAATCACTGTCTAGTTAGGAGAGTATGCCAGGGCATCAACAATAGTGGGAAACATGGGAAAATTTGCATAACGGCCTTTGCCCGTTATGCTAAAATTATTCCATGTTTCCCACTATTGTTGATGTTTCTGGCATACTCTCCTAACTAGACAGTGATTCCATATATTTTCATTTCATTGTGAAATAAAATGGTAGATTCCATCCCCACTTTAAATCAGCCCCCACTTTCAATTTGCTTCCGACGCCTTTGACAGGGTACTAAGAACCGTACCTCTTCTAAAGCAGAAATAAATGTACCTTGAAATAAGACTTTTTAAATGGCATCCCTGCCCTTGAGTCGAAAACCACAAAAAATAAATAAATAAAAATAAATAAAGAGAATTAATAGCTCTGTTAAAGTACGCTTTGATTATTTACAATCGAGGTATGGAATCCCCCTGGTGCATGCCACACTTTTATAGTTTTAAATTTTCGCCTTTTGAAAGACTATTTCAGGCACGTAGCATCGTTTTTGAAAGCAAATAACCTACAAAAAGTAATCATATTATCAGCAACATCATTAACATAAATTAAGAACAAAAGTGGTCCTAAAACTGAGCCCTGGGGAACACCAGCATGTAAGCATCACCCTTTGGTACCTACATTTCAGATAATTCTCAAGCCATTGATACAAACTACCAGTTATCTCATATGTTGTAAGCATAAAGAAGATACCTTTGTGCCAAACACGATCAAATGCTTTTGAGAGATCACAAAAAAATCATACAGCAACAATTCTTTTATCAATAGCTTTAAAAATATTGTCAGGCAGACGCAGCCTATAAATAAATTTCACTATAAAACAGTTTCAAAAGATTATTCTTCACGCAAAATATTTGGAATCCAACCTTTCGCTCCCTTCTTCGTAGGTATGTTAAGGAAGCATATAAATCATTTCTAGGGAAATTAGACTTTTTAAAGAAAATTAAGTTTGATAATTTACCAAAATCACTGATAAACATAAATTTTTATTAACTATTGCATAAAGATAAAAGAACGTCTAACGCAATGACATGCGCCACCACCACGGCATCACTTGACTTCTATTAATAGCTAGATGTTCCTTAATAAAAAAGCTAACAGAACAACAATACCCCGGAGTTTAATAACTTCTTTGAGTAAATAATATAGTCGAAAAACATCTATTTTGCCTTAAAGATGCTGCTAGAATCCCACTGTCCGGTCAGTAAAATAATTATAACACACATCTGCACGAAACCTTACCCTATGTTTTGTATTTTACACATATGAACCCAGAATTTTCGTGAAACCATGCTTAACTCGGGATTCTAGCAGCACTTTCCAAGTATCTTAGAAGGCGAACTTTTCATATGTACAAATCTTATGTTTTGAAATATCCAGCTTATTGTTGTTCTACGGCATTATTTTTGTCACGAATGACCAAGGAAAGGCAGACTGGGATACGGATATAGCTAAATGTCTTCGACAGAGAATATTATTGATGAAAATAAATTACCATACCTGTTTATTTAACCGAACTCCATATGAATTTCACATAATATTCCCGATATTTGCTTCTAAACTCCATTTTACGTATCTTTGGACATGCTGTCGTAGCCAAATTCTCTTAACACGACATGATCAATTCCCAAGTTACTCGATGCACACTTATGACGTCATCATTGTTAGATTTTAATCAAATTGACAGATACGGAACAATAGAATAAAAACATCTTATTTTTGTGAATCTTTACACGTTTCAATTTATTTCCTAGTGTTAAATTAAATATCTAAATACCAATATTACGATAACCTGTGTTCTAAAATTGACGTCATCTCACACACTATGACGTCAGTAATGTAGCACTGACTTAGTCAAGGTAGAATATTCTGTATGCTTCCTTATCACCCTTGCGTTTACTTCGGCATTGAGAGTCATTGATATGAGACAATTCTCAGTTCGACTTTAAAAAATTAATGTGATGACAATATCAGTTTAAAGATACTTAATTCAGGGGCGTCGGCAAAGGGGCAGCTGCAGGCGGCAGTCGCCGCCCCAATAATTTTTGCCCCCCCCCCCCAAAAAAAAAAAAAATTGAGTAAAATGAATGTTAATTGAGAAATATCAAAAAATTTGTATTTGCAATATCTGTGGTCAACTAACCCAATTGATATGTGTGTACCATATAGGATGGCAATCAAAAATGGAGGTTATATTTATCATATTTGAAACATAATGCGCCATAGCAATAAACTTAGACAAGCTCACGTTAAATCACAGTCTCACTTCTACGGAAGGAATAAGTACAATATAGAAAAGGGAAACTGAGATCGAAAATGGGTTTATCTAAGTTTTATGGCCTTGGACCAGGTCCGTACACAGTGAGTGCATGCCAGTATATGTTATTCCAATTAAATAAAAGCAATTTCCAATTGTATCCCCT
The DNA here is from genome assembly GCF_032062105.1 of Saccostrea cuccullata. Classification (NCBI taxonomy): domain Eukaryota; kingdom Metazoa; phylum Mollusca; class Bivalvia; order Ostreida; family Ostreidae; genus Saccostrea; species Saccostrea cuccullata. The sequence goes on from NW_026926402.1 coordinate 228,384, forward strand.
TAATAATTTTGTAAATACTTAAAAAAGAAATCAATAATTGTTATGTCCCCTGAACAGTTAAGTCTCTTTGGGGGAAGGTTTTTTTTAGCCCAATGATCCCCCTTTATATGAAATTGCTTCCCACGGGCCTGAAAAACAGAAAAACGCAAGAATTATCTTATATTGTTTTCAAAATAATAAGAAAAACTAGAAAGTCTGCTATTGCAAGCAATAGCGTAGGTCGCCCGAACTTTAAAAGACTTTCATTTTTTCATCACTAAAACAATACCCATTAGCTATATAAGCTTGGACAAACATCAACTCGTATCATACTTTCTGTACTTTGATTTAAAAAACAAAGTAAAAGAATTTTCCCTTTTCCCCTATTTCCATGGCGACAGCTGTTGACAATTAGCAATTTTTAAATGCAAGGAGCACAATTTCAGATACATGTACTAATCATTAAATTGACAACGTTTCATGACGAACATCCCGTATAACAAAAACATGCGTACAATAGCAATATATCGCCCCCGACTTCTTTCGGGGCGGCATAAAAGAGATGTATTCACTCTGACAAAATAATTGACCTATGAGAGAGAACAATTTCCCGGAAAAAGTGACAGTTAGTTATCAATCTTTATTTGTAGTTTTCTAACATATATATGTCTAAGTTTTTCAAATTTGTATTTTAGACCTAAAATTTATTATTTACAACTTTTCAGTAAACCTCCAAATTTTGCCCAAAACACCAAAGCGTTGATTTTGGCATGTTTTTTGGCCTAGAAGTCCTTCAGGGCAGGCATGCCCCTATAGCTAAATAAAATTATGTTATTTTGATAGGTTAGGATATAAGTAATAATTTAAGATAGGATTTTTTAAGGGCACCCTTGCCCTAGGGTCGAAATTTACAAAAAAAAAAAAAAAAACTACAAAAAATGAGTAAACCTGATTTTGATAATACTCGTATGCTTCAGATTTATATCATTCATTCTTATAGACAGTCTAGCTCAGTTGATATGTGCGCTGATTTTTACACCGTAGAAACTTTCTTTTTTAAAGTCGGGGGATCGAATCCACCTGGTACCACAATTTTATAGTTTTAAATTTTGTCTTTTCAAAGACTATTAAATGTTTAAGTTTTTTTATAGACTTGTGTATTTTCCTTCAATTATTTATCTTTTATGCATGTCCATTATTGATATAAGAAACACTAAAGATATATCAAATTGTAACAATTCAATGTACTGTACTGTTGTCAGTCAGACGGAACAAACCTCAGTATAAGCACACAAGACAAGAATAACTTACTTTGTGTTTATTGCTAAATACAGGTATTCTTGGCAGCATTGGGCTGCGATGAATTTAAATTGTATATCCTTAGAATTTAATCACATTGATTTTGGCTACGTATACATATATCAATAGCTGTTCTCCTCTGGAGTTCATTATGGTCAATTTAATTTGCACACATTAATGACATGTTTTATTATATCCATGGATAAATGGCCTAGAAATAAAGAATAGAATTTCAGAGACAGTAGACATTACCATAATACACTATGAGAAGTATAGACAAATATCAATTATTACACTTGGAGATAAAAAAAAAAACAACTCAGAAAATCGTTGAAAGGGTTCCTCCTATCTCTACTCACTGACATAAAGATTAAGGAAAACAAATTGTTATATGTTTTTAGCCTAATGTCATTAATCACAACGGAAATCGACAAACTTTTTGTAGAGAAAAAAACCCAAGCCCGGTCCTATAGGTCAGATTCTTATTTATAATGAAGTGATAATTTGTTTTTGAGAAATATTTCTACATAGATTAGACTGTTTGAGCTAGATTTCTTTGTTTAAAAAAGTCCGTAGCATACCTTTTTATGCGCCTGGATCGATGGATCCGAAGCGTATATTGTTTTTGTCCTGTCTGTTTGTCTGTTTAGCTGTTTGTCTGTCTGTTGTCAACTTTAACCATCACCATAACTTTTGAATCATGAGGAAAAAAAGACACTATATTTGGTATGCATACTCCACTACTTAAATTCTTTTAAATGACACCAAGGTCAATGACCATGTGACCTTGACTTGAGACCTATATGCAAAAAATATCTTTTTCGAAGTTTCACCATAACTTTTGATCCAAAGATAGAGACCTAATATTTGTTATTTAGATTTCACTAATAAAGCTCTTCTAAATTGCACCAAGGACAATCACATTCTGACCTTGACTGTGACCTATATGCTAAAAATAGCTTTTTTCAAACTCTTGCTATAACATTTGAATTATAGGAGTAAGAGACTTCATGTTTGGTATAAAAACTCCACTAATTAAGTTCTTTCAAATGACACCAAGGTCAATGACATTGTAACATTGACTTTGACCTATATGCTAAAAAAAGGTTTTACGAACTTTGTTGCCGCCGGGTGCATAGTTTTTCACAATCACATCTTGTTGTTTCAATTTTATTGGGATTCTTTGTCCTACGTTTTTATTCAAACTTTTCATTCTTCATATAGTTGTTACCAAAAAGTAGTAATAAATAAGGTATAGTGAAACATGATTCAAAGTTCAGATAGAATCAGATACACGACGTACAAAAGAAGCAAAATAGCCAAGTACTAGCCAAGTAAAATAACATAAAGAACAGGTCTGTAGGAAATAATTTTAAAAAATTTCAGCTAGTACCCCATCAACTCCCCCACACTAAAAAAATTATAAGGACATCCCCTACTGGTGCCTCCCATCATCGGTTCCTACATGTACGGCAATGAAGAAAATAAAATCAAACTGGAAAATATATATAAATCAAAGTACTGAACGCACTCATGGGAGTTGAACATGGTGTATAACAAAATCTTTGATCGGGAGGTTAAGTGAGTAAACAATATTATTATTTCAAAAACAGACAACTGTTTCAAATTTTTTGTGTTGCAACAATCTTGAGAAAGACATTTTAGAGACACTGACTAGCAAAAAAAAAATGGATGGGCCATAATGCTTGCCTGTCTACATTAGTCCTTTTTTTATACCCCCTGCTTGAAAAGCGGGAGGGTATTTATTAATCGGGAATTCCGTCCATCTGTTTGTTACGCTTTAGGTATACCCATCTCTTATCCGCAACTCCTCTTACACCACTGAACGATTTTTTTAGAATCTTTATTACATATTGCCGTTGTGCACCTTCTATTACTTTTTCATCCTACACATAATTTCGGTTTCCCATTGCAAAACATATTCATATTAGAGGCGGTTGATCATTTATAGAATTCACTGCTCACATGCAAACTTCAAATTTGTTATATATTTTTCCTTGGCACCTTTACCCATGTGTTATGAAAATTTCAGTTTCGCAGGAATAATTTCAATATTGATATAATGTGGATTTTAACACAGCATCCATTTAAGAGCTAACAGGTTTGTTATATAAAACTTCTCTGTGAATTTAAATGTATTTCAGTTACACGAACATTATACATGGAGTATGTCAGAACTTAATCTTTTTTAATATTGTGAAGAAAAATGCAATACCAAGTTAAAAACAAATAATTAATGACCAAACATAAAAAAAAGTGGTATATGTGAGAGTTTGTGTGCGTACAAAATATCTGGTATGTAAATGAGGTTTTCCTTTTATTAAAAAAATATACTTCATTTGTTGCTTTTCATCGCGATTTTACGAAAACATGGGTGTCCGTTTTTGGTTTTAATAGTAACATTTATAACAGAGTACTAGATGTAACGCTTTTGGAAGGTGATATAGCTGATTTACTAATAAATACGCATATTTCGTAAAGTTTTAATGCATTAATGAATTAATTCAAACCAAGGAAATGTTCATGAAAAGTTTGAATAAATTCTCTGCACCGGTAAAAAAGATATTGCTAAAAATCCGGGACCGCCGGGCGTCGAGAAGACTAGATTCGTAGCTTAATGTCAGTATGTAGAGTTGTCGTTCGTATCTCTTTCAGCGTATGACGCTACACTAAAAATGAGTTCCATTACGAAAAACTTTTGAGGTTCTTTATAATTTAGTTTTACTTTTAACGAAATCTAATATTCAAAATAAGATTACTTTATCATTACATTTACTTACATTTCAAATTATGAAAATTAGATCAATTCAGGAGAAAATGACATGAACTAGTTGGCGGATGTTTATGTATGTTTTCTGTTGAATATCATCGGAGTAAATCGGGCGACACAGTAGCCTCGCTTTCGACTCTATATAATCAACACAAATTACTGCGCATGTTAAATACGTGATGGCCATGGGAGATTGAACATAGTTCAACTCCCAAAAATAAGTTTATTTATGACAATGTAAGCAAAATGCTATTTTGATCTTGGACGTTCACAACCTACAACTTTAAGTTTTCTTGCTATTGAACCCATCTTTATAGTCACAATTTTTCTTTCTCAACGCTGTTCAAAGAATTCAAAGTTGATGCGGGTTTTCAAAAATTAAACTTCAAGAATATTAATTTCAGGGAAAATGACCCCTTTCCAGCCTTTTTATGGAATCTCTAGAGAATGTGAAATAATTTTATTTCATAAAGATAAAGATTTCAGAAAATTGACAAAATGATGTAAATTTGTAAATTTGTCAATTGTGTCTCACCACCTTTGTGAAAATTGGATAGCAGATTTTCATCTGTCTTCGATGGATTCACTGTGGAAATACGATATCGTATTTGGAGGTTGCGCCACGTGTTCATTCCATTTCTTACGAAAACATTGAAAATTAATTCAAAGTGTACAAACTCTACTGAATACCTTAATATTTTTTTTATTTATCCACGAACTTCTCTATAACCCCTCGGATATATAAATATTGGGTAAAATTTAGAAACCCCTTCTCGTCGAATAATTTCTTATTAACAATATCCAATTATATTTGTTTCTAAAACAGCCTCATATGGCCGCGAAGCTCATGAAATGGTACATCGTAAATTCACTATACTTATGGTTCTACAGTGTATAATTTTTTGTCCAAAATAATTGATTACTTAATTTAAAGTGGTAAAGTTGTAGTCAATGTTACTTATAAAAAAACTTGAAAAAAATGCCAAGTGGAGATTTCCCTTAAAAAATAATCGGTCTACAGAATTTAACAAGAAACGATAAAGCTATTCTAGCATATAGGTCACAGACAAAGTCACAAGGTCATTGACCTTGATATCATTTGAATGAAATTAGTTCAATAGTTATAGCGACAGTTTTAAAAAAAAGCTATTTTTAGCATATAGGTCACAGTCAAGGTCAGATGGTCAGTGTCCTTGAACAATTTGTAAGAGCTCAATAAGTGGAGTCTATATTCGAAATATTAAGTCTCTATCTTTAATGGTTCAAAAGTTATGGTGGAGGATCGAAAAAGCTTTTTTTAGCATTTAAGTCAAAAGGTCATGGACCTTGGCGGCATTTGAAAGAACTTAATTAATGGAGTATGCATATCAAATATGAAGTCTCCCTCTCTCATGGTTAAAAAATATGGTGAAGGTTAAAGTTGACAACAGACAGACAGCCAAACAAACAAGCGGATAAACAAACAGGAAAAAACATATATAATTATATACACCTCGGATCCATCGTTGCAGGCGCATAAAAACATGTTCAAGAAAGTAAAAATCATTTTATTAATTATGGTAATATAAGTTTTTAAAAAAAGAATATTCTGATGACTAAACTATCCTATTCTCACATCATTTCTCCAGTACATCTTCTGAGTCAAAGATATATTTTATGAATAAGTTCTGACTTTTTCCGTCTACTTTCATGATCTTATCTGTGAGTCAAGATCACGGTTCCTGTGTAACATTACTACATTGTATATGCATATAATTTCGCAAAATAACGCAAAAGGTACCCGTTATATCGCTAAAGTAACACGTTAAATCGCAAAAAAATTATAAACGCGAAGGTTTGCGTTTATTCGTGAAGGTTTTGCATAATAAATAGAAAGTTACTCGTTTATTCGTGAAAGTTTCGCGTTAGAACGCGAAATTTTTTTTAACTACGGAAATGAGCTCATTGGGCTTTCGTAATTACTGGAAACACTTAATGCATGACCATGCCATCTCTCACTGTCAAAGGTTAAAAATCTATTCATGGAGGGTAAAAAAAATAAAACACTTATCAACGTATGTTTCCTTCAATACATTTACTTGTAGATGACTCTACATGTTAATTCTTTTTTTTTAAATAATGACACCTGGGGGTACGGCAGGGCCAATTTGATATTGCAAGGGGGAATCAGGTGAAGAAAAGAAGGGTCAAGTTTACTTAGTGATGTGGCTCACTCACTGGTCTCTTGTTTTCGGGAAGCTATGCAATTCTGCAGCTAACCGTAAGGTTGGAATTCTAGTCGTTGGAGAGAATGGAAAAGTTCTAGCCCACAAAAACGCGCGTGGGCAAAGAAATTTATAAACTATGCATTGTAAAATGATCGAAATAATTATTTCAATAGTGGTCGTATTTCAATAGTGGTTACTAACTATGTTTGCTATTGAAATGCGCTCTCAGCCACTATTGATATATTATGATTTTAATAGTGGTTGTATTCTTATAGTGGTTACTAACTATATTTGTTATTGAAATGCACATTGAACCACTATTAATATAACTATTTCAATAGTGGTCGTATTTCAATAGTGGTGTCTAACTATGTTTGCCATTGAAATGCACTCTCAACCACTATTGATATAATTATTTCAATAGTGGTCGTTATTTCAATAGTGGTTGCAACAGGTATATATGGCTAAATTAAAATGACCCTAATTTCTTTAGGTATGCAGTTTAAAAATACGTCTATTGGGTAAAATTTTCGACTTTTTATTAAACCATTCTGAGAACTTTGAAGCTCGTTGAGATGCACGAGATGCTAAATTGTTGCATGAAAAAATTTAGTACTCAAGCTTTATTTTAAGACTTTTTGATATACAATATGAATTAAAGAGTTATTCTTCCTGGCTGGTGACCAGAATACATTGTATCTTAATAATAAAAGCTTAATCTATGAAACACCATGGGCCTTTAATTTGTTCTATCTAGCTGTTGCACTTCCTAACGTGTCTGTATTAATTTTAATGTATTTCTTGAAAAACGATAAAGTCATGATACCACAATGAAACGTCGCAAGAAACAGAAAAAATAGACAAAAACAGTGTTTACAGGTGCCAAGAGTCGCACATACAGCAACCATACTCGCACTGTATATTAGAAAACTTCATTTTCAGAAAAAATCTTAATCTTGTGAAATACTACATATATATATATAATCATAAACGATTTAAATACTATATACACATATCACATTTAGCACATACAGCGTCAGAAAATAATGTAGTGTATTTTGTGTTTAACATGTAATTTGTAAGAACGAAAAGATCCAGTAAAACTTATAAAACGGGTATATTCTAAGCAAGCTCCTTACATGTGTCCACCAGCACTCAATTCTACTTCATAAAATCATACTGAACTATAATAATTAAATTTTTCAGTCAAATATACTATCATTTCTGAAAGTTTAGTTTACATTTTCTGCTTCATTGATGTAAACCAATAGTAGAGGGTGTCCGAAACAAAGATTTTCTAGATTCGCACTTTACCAGCCGTGATTTTTTACAAGCTGTATTTTATCAGTTACATTTACCTCAGCTGTACTACTAATAATAAGAAATTAATCATTTTGGACTAAAAGTTATACCCTGTAGAATCATAGATTAAAAGTGAGTTAACAATGTATCATTTCATCAGCTTAAAGCTTAACAAAATAGAGGTACTATGAGCAATGACCTCACTAAATGATACCCCGCCTCTCATATCTATAAAATGGGGGTGTCCATGTTTTGCTATGTGAAATCCAAAATGTGTGTCGGATCAAAAGCAGAATAAGAGGTGCACAATGGAAATTCGTAATAACGATTCTGTGAAAGTTACATCAATTGATTTAGTGGTATGAAAGGAGTTGTGGATAGGAGATGGGTATCCTAAAGCATAACAGACGGACGGACGGACAGCTAGACGGCTTTTAAAGCAGGGGTATAAATATAAACAAAAGTAATGCAATATAAACAGCACGAACACGGGTCTCCATTCCATTCCGATACTTGTGACAATAAACTTTTTAAAGAAGTCAGGTCTAAAGAGTATACCCTGGTGTGGATGTTTCGCCGATAATGATATCGAAAATGGCGTATACGAATCGTGCATGTTCAACTTCTATAAAGTTATTGCTTGGTGGGTGTAAATTTAGGCAAAGTAAACTGGGAAATACGTGAATATTGGTCCCTCATCCATGAACAATGCCGATCGATTTCAAACGTTTTGTTAACCTCAGACTTTCGGATTCTTAAATCTACTCTGCTTTTTTGGTCGATGTACACAATGATCGTTTATTCCATATACTTAATTCGTTTCACTCCTTTGGTTTCAGCAACATACAGTTTGTCATTGCTGTCTATACTGAAACCACATAGATTATACAATTCACAGTTGTTTATAAACTTGAGAAATTGTCAATTCTGATCAATGATGTGTATGGTTTTATTACCACTGTCAGCTTTTAGTATATGACACATGCTGTCTGTGGTAATATCCTGTGGAACTAAGATTTTGCATCTCATATTGCTGTAGATAAATTTAAATTTTCCTTCATTGCTCAACACCATTACTGAATTTTTATCACTCATTACAATATCACTGTTCAAATTTTGATCAATACACTAAGGCAAGAATATTGAATATAAATCCTTTTCCAAAGCACTTAATTGTATTTCTTGTGTGACTGTACAGCTAGAATAACGTACAATCCTTTTCTTCATGATACTCTTTATTTTATCTCGGGATATCATATGTACTAAGAGGTCACCTGTACGAGTGCTGCAGATAACATCTGGAATCCATTCTTTTTGTATTTGAAGCAGACATTTTGTCTCATCATCCTCTACTCTGTCAATTTTTCCCTCCTTCTTTTCAATATACACCAAGTGACCCTCTCTTGTTACTGTCAAGGCATATGGGTCATCATTTGTGGAGATTTGTTTCAGCACTCCTCCCTCTTTGTTCGGCTGTTTAATGGTTCCATCAGAGCCACTGACCCAGAAGTGATCTGTGTAAGGAATACAAGCTATGTCACTAATTGCTTCATCACTTTTTATATCTCCTACTGTAATTGAAAAATCAAGAAACTTCTTTACACCTTTATTTGGACTGTTCACTGATTGAGGATCTTTTAGGACCTGCCCCTGGATAAAAGTTTTCTTCGTTTCTGGAATGTCTCCAATCATCTGATAGAGTGCTTGCTCTGTGAGTTCTTTGGGTCTGAAATCTGGCACTGTTAGTTTAAATCTCTAAGGAATACTTCTGAACTTTTCATTTTTTGAAATGTACTTGACAAATTTAGATGGATCATTTGAGGCAAGGATAGATTTGTTTTCATCCATTGCTGATTGAATTAACAAGTAGCGTTTCTGGAAATCTGCCTCCAGGTTCTTAATTTCATTAACTTCATCTATTTCCAATAATTTTGCATCGTTCTTATATTTTTCAATGGCATTGGTTATTAATTTCTGACATGTTTTACCAAATTCATCAATAGTTCTTTGTCTTTCAGCATGTTTTTGTACAATACCTGATAACATTGCACCTAATTCAGAGATAATTAAATGATACTGTGCAATGCTAGTTTCAAGTTCAATTAAATCTTTTCTGATGAACTCTTGTTTAGAACTGTAAATTTCAGAAATCTTCGGTACATTGTGATTTTCATGATATCCTGAGGCTAGACATTTGAAACATATTGGGGAATCACATTGTTCACAGAACATTTCACATTTGTCTCCTTGGTGTAGACTACACTGAGATGGAATAAGTTCATATTTTTTAACTCAAAAGTAACCACACCATGTTCTATTATGGGATTGGAGATCATATGATGACCTACACATTCCTCACAAAGGTCGACTTGACATTTATTACACAGAAATTCTGCAGCAGACTTTCTGTCTTTCCAAGGGCAGAGCTACAGCGTTTCGCATCCTGACCCCTGTTATCATTGAGAACTGTTGATTATGCCATGTTGCCTTTATTGAGGAGTTTATTGCACCTGTGCCAATAAAGAGAACATTAGGGTTTTTATTATGATACACAAAATATTTATTGTCAACTCAAAATTAAATCTCTTCTGATGTGACCTCTTTGAGCAATCCATTAATTTTCATTTGGAATCGAGAATTGCAATATACATATTTCAAATAGTGTTTGTTACGCATGTGCAAATTTCCCTTTCTGCGTGCCTCTTCTGAGGCGATTAATAAGAGAATTTTATTTTTTTTTTTAAAATCATAAGAAATGAGAGGGATGCATTCCTAGTCGAATTCTCATCTCATATTATGCTATCCTTAATTCAAGGAACTCTGATTCTTCAACTAGCGTCTTAATTTCATAACTATAATGGACTCTGTAGAAGATTCCAAAGAATCAAATTGATTTTGAATACCATATATGTATTGGATTGCAAAGCTTCAAAAGAAAACTTACATAGATACATTGCAGGTTCCAGTAAATTTCTTCCAAGCCAGTTTCTTTACTCCTCACTAATACTCAGTGTATTAACAGTAGCGAAGAAGAAGTTTCAAGAGTACTGTTCAATAATATCTTTGAGAAATGGTGTAAATTAACTGTAAATACTAAAAAAATCCTAGAAATTTAAGAACATTCTAAATCACAAACTTTTAACAAATCAACAACATATATCAAAACTTACGACATTTTGACTTTATAAACAACCATCCCTAAGATAAATTAAGATCTAGGCTTTCTCACATCATTGACAGCTCTTTTTTTCAAATAAAAATTGAACATGTAAATCTACTCTTGCAGCTTGCAATTATTCATTTGCAATATTACTTTATTAAAACATTCTGATTGTACACACGTACTCTAAAGTAATGATTAAAAAAATGCTCGTGTCTCTGATTGACAATATCTGTGTGATGCAGGCTTGGGGCGAATTACATTGAAAGTAATGCATTACCGTTACAATTACTTCAACAATTTGGGCATTAAATTACCATTACCATTACACCATTTTCTTTTAGTAATGCATTACATTACCATTACTTTAGTAAAGTAATGCATTACCATTACCATTACTTTTGGAGGTTTTTGAAAATAGAATTTTATACAAAACTTTGCAATATTTTTTTCATAAGCATGTATCCACCCCCTTCAAAACAAAACATGATAAATGATAATTCGAATTTGATTTCAAGTTTTTGTATATAAACAATATCATTAACTTACAATCAAAGAAAGTACAAAGTTCTGAATTGTCAGTTTTATAACACATGTACAATATCCACGTTTTGTGTAACTATTGAAGTCATGAAGTAATTTAACTTTTGGGGCACTTTAACCCCTGCCTAAAATATCTAATAATAAAGCATATAGGCTATTTTGATTAGTACCTTATGAAAAATATAAATGCATCAATTTGACAAACTTTTTGAAAAAGTAGACAGGGTGTACACAGTGAAGCATAGAATGCCTGCATGGCTTCAATTTTCTTTGGTACAATGGATTTTTCATGGTCAGTACAAGGTAAATCAGCTCAATTAATGTTTTAAAAACACAATCAGGAGAAAAGGACTGGTAATTTGGAGCACTTCTCCAAACAATGCATAATGTTTTAACTGTTACATAACCCAGGGGCATAGTATGTTTTGGTGACACTCTAGCTATTCAAAAGGTACCAATTATCAGTTTACGGTGTACATTAATTAGTGTATCTGGATCATATGCGATTTTTTTAAAAAAGATCCTTTAAAACTATTTTATATAATTCTTTGAAATCAATTCTTATCTGAAATAAGTTTGAAAACTTAAATGTAAGGTAGGTATACTTTCAACAGAATAAAAAGTGTATTTAAATAGATACAGGAATGTTATCTGAATAAGTTAACATTAGGTCACCTGAATAACTCAGGTGACCTATTGCTATCCGTTTTCGTCCGTCGTCGTGCGTCGTGTGTCGTGTGTTAACATTTGTACATTTTCAGCTTCTTCTCTGAAACCACTGAACCAATTTCAACCAAATTTGGTATACAGCATCTATGGGTGAAGGGGAACAAAAATTGTGAATTTCATGGTCCCCGCCCCCCTGGGGCCTGAGGGGTGGGGCCAAAACCACTAAAATTATTGCAATCTTTAAAAATCTTCTTCTTTACTCCTGGACATCAAGCAGACAAACTGTTAGCAGGAATGTAATAAGCATTGAGTCCTTTACCAAAATTGTGAAATTCATGGCCCCAGGGTCAGGGGTTCTAGTGCTAGGGCGGGGCTATATAGATTATTTAGTGAAAATGCATTATTTCTTTGAAAATCTTCTTCTCTGCTCCTGGGTATTAAATAAACTAACTAAGTACATAGTTATGATGAGCAAGAGTGCCTCTACCAAAATTGTGAATTTTATGGCCCCAGGGTCAGAGGTTCTGGTCTTAGGGCGGGGCTCTATAGATTATATAGTGAAAATGCATTTATTCTTTGAAAATCTTCTTCTCTGCTTCTGGGTATTAAATAAACTAACTAACTACATAGTTATGATGAGCAAGAGTGCCTCTTCCAGATTTGTGAATTTTATGGCCCCAGGGTCAGGGGTTCTGGTTTAGGGCGGGGCTCTATAGATTATATAGTGAAAATGCATTTATTCTTTGAAAATCTTCTTCTCTGCTTCTGGGTATGAAATAAACTAACTAAGCATATAGTTATGAAAAGCAAGAGTGCCTTTTCCATAATTGTGAATTTTATGCCAATGATCCAAGTATATATATTTATGATGAAGAAAGGTGCATCTAGCAAAATGTTTTTTTTTTTCAATGCCTGGAAGGGGGGGGGTGGTACATAATCTGAAAATAAATTAATGCTTTGAAACCTGCTCTTTGGTATTAATCAACCATTTTATGATAAAATTTGCAAAATTTTGAAATATGTGGCCCCAAGGTCAGTGGTTCTTTTGGGTGAGGTGCACAACTGGTTATAAAGTGGAAGAACATTTTCTCTTTGTAACTCTGATCTACCTCTGGGTATTGAGTAAGTAGAGTATTTTTAATTATGATTAGCAATGGTGTCTCTTTCAAAATTGTGAATTTCATGGCCTCTGGTTTAAAACACGAACCAAATTTAATTGTTTGAAAGTTGTTACACAATACTCAGGTGACCTATAAGGCCCGTGGGCTTCTTGTTATTCAATAGTATTATTTCCAAAAAAATATACATATATATAATTGAAAATAAATGAATAAAATAAATAACCTAAACAATAATTTCCATCATCCATGTCCATTTAAATGTCTTAAAATAGGCACTTATCTTACAAAATAATGCTGTGTAATGCTATGTAATGCCAGCATTATACTGGATTTTATCAAGTAATGCATTACATTACCATTACATGTAATGCAAATTTTGGGGCATTACACATTACTAGCATTACTTTGAGTTCATGTAATGCATTGCAATGCATTACCATTACAATTAGCATTACCCCAAGCCTGGTGTAATGTTTGCAAACCAAGTCTTCAAACAATATATTGGAATTCCCATGGGTACTAATTGAAGCAGAATTTGTTAAAATATTTTCGTGAAATGAAGAAAACACTTGCTGCGGCCTTCAACTCGACATTACATACATGTACTAGTTTATCCACCACATATTGTCAATTAACAATAGTTATTTCAATACTTATAATTATGTCGGCACGTTATATCTCGGTAAGCATAAAATACACTGTAAAAGATACCACAGAGTATGACACATCTGTTTCATATTTGGATATTTTACTAGAAAAAGACATTCATGCTTAATATCTAAAAACAGAGCTTTCTGTAACATCGAGGAAAGCTGGTGACCGTAATATAATCCATGTCATCAAAACATGTCCACCGAGCAAATCGGTTGAACATTTTCATTGAAGACCTGCAAGTATATTTGTGTAAATTACGCAAAAAATTGAACATTTACTATAGCAAACTTACAATTAATAATCAAAACTTACCTAAATCAAGAAAATAAATTTTTAGTACCAATTCAAAGTTTAGGAGAATGATGACCTTAACAAAATATTAAGATGGCCGTTATCTCTTTTTTCAATGAATTTGGGTGATCGTAATATACGGACTTAAAAACGATTTATTTCTTTCCTGTTGTAGAATTAGATACATATGGCAGCTAGCAAGAAAACACCATTCTAGACACCAGAGGTTCCCTTAAATTGTACATCAGTAGGGGGACCAGAGGTCACCTTATATTGTACATGTACATCAGTAGGAGGACCAAAGGTTACCTTATATTGTACATCAATAGGGGGACCAGAGTTACCTTATATTGTACATCAGTAGTGGGACCTGAGGTAACTTGTACATCAGTAGTGGGACGACCTGAGGTAACTTGTACATCAGTAGTGGGACAAGAGGTAACATTATATTGCACATCAGTAGGGGGACCAGGAGTAATCTTATAATGTAAAATCAATACGGAAACCAGAGGTCTCTTCACATTGTAAATCAATAGGGAATTTGGAGGTTAATTTTTATTTTATATCAGGAAGACATCAGGAAGAGAAGAGTTCACCTTATATTGTAAGTCAGTAAGAAAACTTGACAATTTCTATTTCATCAATAGGGAGACTAGGGATCACCTTATATCGTAAAATCAAAAGGGAGACCAGAGGTTCCTTCATTACGTAAATCAATATAGAGATTAGATGTCTCATTATATAGTAAATAAATAGTGAGACCAGAGGTACTTTATTTCATTAATCAGTAGAAAGATCAGAGGTGTCCTGAAATTGTAAATTAATAGGGAGACCAGAGGTTAATATATATCTCATGTTGCAAATCAATAATAAATAAAACCAGAGGTCAATATATGTTGTCAGTTAACAGGGAGACCAAAAGACAACTAATATTTTACATAAATATGGAGACCAAAGGAAACCTTATTTGGTCACTTTGATCAACTAATATGACTTTTTGTTATCTCGGTTTCTTTATGGCGTCGTGTGCTGTGCATTGGCATTGTGCGTTAACATACGAACATTTTCAGCTTCTCACTGCAATCCTGGCCTGGAGACCATAACTGAGAACAGACTTAAGTCAAAATTTTGATTTTTAAATTCCTGAGTTCTACTTGACGTATTGCCGAAAATTTTGCAATTCTCTTTAACACTTAAATTCCAATATTTGATGTAAATTCTGTCTCATTATCAAAATTATTTCATAAGTTATACTGGTTTTAAATTTTGGCTTAAGTCTGTTCTCAGTTTATGGTCTTGAAGCCTGGATATTAATTAAACTAAGTACATAAAGTTATGATGAGCGAGGGAGCTAAATTATTAATTTTCAGGCCCCTTGCTCTTGGGTATCATTGATGGGGGGCTCTAATTAAATACTGTAAATGAAATATTGCTTTGAAATTTGTTCTTTGGAATGAACCAAACTAATTTTATGAGCAAGGTGCCTTTTCCAAAATTTTGACCTCAGGATGAGGGTTCTACTAATTATTAGTAATAATTACTGATTATTTGAAATGCACTTTTTTGTTCCCCTACGCTCCATATTGGAATCAAGTAGCCAAACTAAGCATGCTAAGTGTATAGTTATGATGAGCAATGGTGCTTTTATAAACTTGCAAATTTCATGGCCTTTGCAAATTGGTTCAAAGCGCGAACCAAATCCAATTGCTGTGAAGGTTTTACATGATGTTAAGATGACCTATAAGACCTTTGCATGTCTCCAAATACAGTGTAATTCCCAAAAGTAAATCATAATTGGTGCATTTTTAAAACTTTAATTTCTTTTTTTTTAATGTTGTGATTTGTTTTGAATTTGATGTGTACATTCCAGGGAAAGGGGGAGGAAATCTCCTGTCCCAAACTTAGCAATAAACTGGGAACATCTTCTTTATAAGATAAATACAATCAGAGATTTACTAAATAGTGTTAAACTGATTAGGTCGCCTATTGAGGACAACGGACACATAAAATAATTTATTTACAAATAATAACCCCTTAACTTTTGCTAAAGGATCGATGAAAAGACCGAGCGAAGTGAAGAGGTTAGGGGAGGTAGGGGGCAAGATCTCCCTCCTCTCCCTGCTTGTTAGAGATCTGGGAATGCAGAGACTGGACGTCGTTTACTCTTAGTTGCTGATTTTGAGTAAGAAGATCATAGATAAGCCACTGTGTTAAATAGATACTATAACATTAAATGGAATAATAAAATCAAAGGGTAGACAACATGTCACCTAACGTAAACCATAGATGTTTAATTCTTATATATCATATAGCTGTTAATGTTGCTCAATCCCCCGATCTTTTCAGATGGTTATTCCTTTGACAAAAATAATTTTTCAATCTTTTATACACTCTAAAGTAGGGATGTCAAAATTATCAATAATTGATATTCGAATATTCGATAGGAGTATTCGAATATAGTCGAATATTCGATAAAAAAAATACATCTTGCATAATGAAATATATGTCTTCACTTTCCTGTCAAGCAGGATATGTTTTATGCCATTTTTTTGGAATAAAAAGTCATGTAGAGTTTGCTAAATGCGCCGCAATTATATATTATTATATATTTATTTTTTTTAATTATCGAATATATGAAGAGTATACATAAAAATGTTATGATTTTTTTTTATTCAAAAGATTATTTAACATGTTTCGATTAATCATGTTAATTGGTTGTCTAACTAAAGTCTTCAATAACTCCTACAAATTTATACCACGCAGAACAAATATTTAACGGAAAAATATTAAAAGCAGTTACTTAAATATATTAATTCTTTGAAAATGGGAATGCTGAATTTTAGAGTTAAGGCGAGATGGGAACAAAGCTTACTTTTTCCTAAATAATTTCCTGATAATGATTTGATGATATTTACATAAACAAAGGATTCATTTGTTTACTGTAAAACCAAGTCCTTACAAAAATACAAGCTGATTGTAAGTACTGGAAACTATTATACCACTAATTAAGTGAACAAATTAATTAATTACTCTAATTGATACACTCTTCACACCTTTAGGGTAATCCAAGAGGACTGTCTTTTAATTTTGTACAAACTTGATTCAATTTCTAATAAAACTTGCCAGATTTTTCTCTCTTTAAATGCTTGTGCCCTTAAATTCGTTGACAATCCTACTGTTAAGGCTTCACAGTAGTAATATTTTTTGCACTATATTTGTAGCGGAGTAAACAAGCCCGATAGTCGTGAACTGAGGAAGGTACCTATGTCCTAGTTGAACGTACATTTTATCCATCTGCATTCCACCATTACTAAATTTTTATGCGACCGGATGGATAGATCTGAGGCGTATATTGTTTATGCCATGTGTGTTCATCTGTTTATCTGTCTGTTTGTTGACAACTTTAACCTTCGCAATAACTTTTGAACCATAAGAGATAGAGACTTTATATTTGGTATGGATAGTACACGTATTAAGTTCTTACAATTGATAACAAGACCAATGACCTTGTGACCTTGATTGAGACCAATATGCTAAAAAAAACTTTTTCGAACTTTCACCATAACTTTTGAACCACAGGAAATGGCTTTGTGACCTTGACTGTGACCTATATGCTTAAAATAATTTTTTTTTCGAACTTTGTTGCTGCCGGGTGCAAAGTGTTTCACAAACACATCCTGTTGTAACTTTATTTCTCATTATTTTTTTTTTTTTAGTTGAGAAAATATTTTTGCTATATTATTGGGGTCGCCCGAGACCCTACCGCCCCTTTGTCGACCTGTGGATTTCAAGATCTAATATTGCAAGTATATCCTAGTTTCTTAGTTGTACGATAGCACACAGAATCGCATCGTTGCAAATAATGGAAAAATGTACAATCCTCTCCCATGAGAGCTATATGCAGTCACTGAACCGTGGCTTGGAAAAAATCTATGATTTGATATATATTTGTTTGTAAGTTATTAAACATCTCCCCTGCTTTGACCTATATATAAAGAATCGAATTTTCCAGAAAATAAAAAACTACACCCGTTAATACAATTTACTGAAATAAGTGCAATGCCAGGAGTTGGCATACTGAGTTTAACAGAAATTTCAAGTGCTATCATTATATTAATTTTATTAATAGAAAATGTTATTACTGAAGTATACGAGGGTTGTCCCATAAAATCGTGGACAAAGCGCTTTTCTCAAAAAGTAATGGGCGCACTAAGCTGGAATTTTCAGTAAATGTTTATTCATCATATTTAAGTGTATCATAATATTTTTGATATTATATATGCAAAAATAAAGATTTTATTCTGCTTGAATGTGCACAGGGTACGGTCCTACGGCGCACGGTAAAAATAACAAGATTATATTAGAGAATAAACAAGTATTAAATCGTAATAAAATATTTAAATACACAAGATTAGGATGAAAATTGTTCAAATTAAATATCTTAATCAATTCTGACGTCTTTTTGAAAATTTCAAGCATTTTGGTTAATTTTTGGCAGTTTCCCGAGCATTCGAAATGGGAACATGGTAAACACAATACACGAAAAATGGCGACATTTGATGACGTTACGGCGCACCGGAGAACAGTTCAGTTACATTAGGATGTATTAATGACACCTTAAGAGACTTTAAATGAATACAGAAGAAAGAAAATATGTAAAATATCACCAGATCTTTAAAATATAAATGAAATGGAAGTTTTCTTAGCGAAGTTTTCTTGATCGAGTCCCCAAGTAGTACAAAACATACGGACAGTTTGCCATTGTAATAGCAAAAGCCGCTGTCACTGTCGAGCGTTGATATGAGATTCTTTGTTAGTTGAATGATGGTGAGAATACTGTCCGTAACTTGCTAATAAATCTTCAGAAGATCGCATGAGTGTGCCACATTAGTTCCTTAACTGGTTATAAACACTCACGTATGAAAATCAAAAAAAAAATCTAGATTTAAGTGGGGCTTATCAAACTTACATTTAACAAACATGAAACGCGACGCTGTTTTAGACACCTTGACGTTATAATCCGTGCGCCGTAGAGCAAAACAGTACATAACATAAAATATCACAATTTGTTTATTTATGCATATATCTATTTAAAATTTGCTATGTATATTCATATTATATGTACTAAAGAGTAGTGAAAATTTCAGAATGCAGTGTTGATTATTTTTCAAACTAGACAACTTGTCCACGATTTTACGGGACAACCCTCGTATATATATATTTTTTTTTTATTTACTGGATTCTGAAAATTTCGGGGGAAATGGTAGATATGTGTCGTTTTGAAACATTTAATTTCTTTCTTTAAGTTACATAAGTTATCATTTTACAGATTTTATTCAAGAATTAATATTAGGTCAGAAAAAACATGCCAACTCATGTGGTTTTATTAATGATAAATTACTCTATTAAACCTACTTCAATTCAAATCTTTATTGCCTCTAAGTGTACACCATGTATTCATCTAGATAAAAAAAACATGGCTGCAACAAATTTCCCAAACTCGAAAATCGTATTTTATGGAAAGGGGGTTTCTATATTGCAACTAACAGTTGAAGGGGGAGGGGTACGCTTTTTCAATGATCATTTTCGAAAGAAAAAGGTCATGTTTCAAAAAAAGTGGGATGGGTAGTTTCCCTGTTTCCAATCGAGCGGTTACAAACATGAATTGATTATGAATAAGATATTTAGTATATCTTCTATAATTTAATTTTGTACAAGGATTACGGTCATCTATATGCATAATTGTTTTACATCATCATCCTTTCATTGGAGTGTGTTTGTTACAGTCATCAAGGTGGTATCTCCATATGTCAGAGTGGAAAATTTAAAATTCTTAAGCAACATATAAGCAAACATTATACATTAAAAACCACTGATGCGTTAAATGTAAATTTACAGAGTATCTTATTAAACTATAATTACATTAAATATATTGACAAACAAGAATTACAAGCAACAAAAAGAATGGATTGTAAGCAGACCAAAATACTTTTATTGCTCCATTCCTTAAAAGCAATTATGGACATTATTCCCTATTGGACTGTTGGACTCTCAATTAACTCAATTACTTATAAGGAGTGTTACTCATACGTTAGTCCTTATGTAGAGAACAATGATAAAAAAAGATAAATAAAAATTATGTATATTTAACAGCGCATAACCTTACCTTTCTTATTTTGTCCTTTACCATTATGGCGGCATATTTGTACTTTAAGATATCTAATGATCAATTTTGAGTTGACTATGCTCATTTTCTGAATTAATTACATGTGCATTAATTTAAATGTGTATCGATTTAAATGTGTACCTGTGCATGCCAATTAGAATTTCAAAAATGGATCTGCATATTAACCTGGTTTGCATTAAAAAAAAAGCATCTGAGTAAGAATCTAGAGGTACTGTGAGCAATAAGCTCACTAAATAAAACCCCCGCGTCGCATATGAATATAATGGCGTTGTCAATGTTTTTCTCTGTGATACCCAAAATATGTTTCGGATCAAAAAGTAAAATAGAAGGTTCACAATGGCAATATGTAATAATGATTCTGTGAAAGTCTCATTAAATTATTTCCCTAAAGAAAAACTAGAAATATGTCCATAGGACATGAAAGCCCCGTCGAGGGTACATCAGTAATGCAACATGAAAATTCGAATTTATGTATGAAATTTTAGAATATCTTGAAAAGTGATGCAGTTGAAAAGCTTCCATCAGTATGTATCAGCATATTAAGGTTAACACTGATTTAAGAAAAAAGAGGTAAAGGTCAGAGGTAAGGCCAATATAAAAAACTGTTCATGTAGTTGAAAAGCTCTCATCAGTATGTATCAGCCTATGAAGTCTAACACTAATTTAGGAAAAGTGAGGTCAAGGTCAAATGAAAGGTCAAGGTCAAACGTGGATGCAGTTAAATAGCTTTTATTAGTACCGTAAATCTGGAAATTTTTACGTCGATTTTATTTTGCGAATCTGGGTCAAAATGCTTTTGATTAATTTTTGCGTTTCAAAATTTTGCGAATGACCACTACTTTGTTCAAATTTTTTATTGTTGTATTATTTTTCAGAAAAATATTTTTGCGAATGCCATCAACTCGCAAATTTGCTAAAAATTTATCTACAGCAAAATTTTCTAGATTTACGGTATGTATCAGCAAATCAAGTTTGATAACACTATCTTGAATGGTATGTTTAAAACTGAGCTAAACACTCATTTAAGAAAAGTGAGGTCAAGGTCAAACGAAAGGTTAAAAATGACGAGGCTGTTGCATAGCTCTCATTAAAATCTATCACCTTATGAAGTTTGATGATATCTTGGATATTTTCTTTGAAATGGAGCTTTTAACTGAGCTTAACGAAAAGTGTGACGGAAGAACAGATAGACGGAAGGTCGGAAGACGGACATGACAATTAATAGATTTTTTGTAAGCAGAACAATTATGATGTACCCACGAACCTAACGATTTGTATTGGAATTTGAAGAGAGCAAATTCTATTCAAAAGTTTTGCAAAGTTTAGAAAAAAGACCAATTTCATTCCTATTGCAATAATACACAAGAATTTCCGGGAGACACTCACACCTCAAAGCGCATGTTAACGTTGTTTGAAGTACAATTGAGGAAACATCCATCCAAAATATGAACGTGTTTGTAAATTCTGACGAGCTGTGTTCAGCCAGCCAAATCATGGACATTTAAACCATAAATGTTTCGTACAAATGATTCCTGCACATTACATGCCAAATGCGCCCATCTTCTTTAATATGTGTTATCTTACAAAGCCTTTTTCACCCAAGCTCATTGTGTTAATTGCCGTTGTAATAACCTATTACTAGTAGTAATAGATTCTTTGTTTATCAGCCAAATTAAATCTTTGGCTTGAAAGATAAAAGGTTTAATTTGGCTTTCATTTTTTGAATGTGAGTATTGCTTAAATTCGCCTGATTAGCATAGCTAAAAAGAGTGTCATTTTACAACTTGGGTATTCCAATGAACCTGATATATACTAAATGACGTGTTGCTTTTGTATTTAACGGTGTATGAAGAAAATAACAATCGGGATTTGATGGAAACTCCGATTACTGTAACGCGTGGCTTATAAAAAATGGATCATTCTAAAACTAGTACAAATGGATCTCCGGATTTCTAACTTGGTTTTATGACACATGACCTTGGATAATTTAATACCGCGCGCCAATGCATGGGTTTAAAAGACAACCCAGATAGCAAGACATAGTTGGGCCAACGTTGGCCCAATTGTTTTTCCATCGTTGGCCCACTGTTGGTAACCTTACGTTTGCCCACGGTAATTTTGCTCATCGGCCCAACGTTGGTCCAACATGTTGGCATATTGTTGGGCCAACGTAGGTATAATTGTATGACAACTATCAGCCAACCTTAATAACTGGTTGGTTAGGTTGGCCCAACGTTGGCCCTTTGTTGAAATGTCAGATGGCATATTGTTGGGCCAACGTAGTTATTTGTGTATGCCAACTAACAGCCAACCTTAACAACTGTTTGGTTAGGTTGGCCCAACGTTGGCCCTATGTTGAAATGTCAGATGGCATATTGTTAGGCCAACGTAGTTATTTGTGTATGCCAACTAACAGCCAACCTTAACAACTGTTTGGTTAGGTTGGCCCAACGTTGGCCCTATGTTGAAATGTCAGATGGCATATTGTTGGGCCAATGTAGTTTTTAGTGTATGCCAACTAACAGCCAACCTTAATAACTGTTTGGTTAGGTTGGCCCTACGTTGGCCCTTTGTTGAAATGTCAGATGGCAAATTGTTGGGCCAACGTAGTTACATGTATTACAAAGAAATACATTTGCAATTGGTTAAGTGATTCTTTACATAAACCTATTTTATGACTGTTTAAAATAATTAATACACAATTAAATCTGCATTCATAATGCATACATGGACATGTTCAATGAAAACATTACTAATGATTCACTGTGATAATATTTTATATACATCAATTCAATCATAATTTACAAAATAAATTTTAAAATAGACAATAGAGGTAAAGTATGAAAAATTATCAATTAAAAGTTTTTAATCAAGGCTCACTTCCTTTATTATAGTCCTTTTGTTGTATTCCCGCTCTTTTTCCGTCCCTTCGTCGCCTCCCGTTTTCTTCATCTTGATCTTTGTCATACGGACTCATACTTTACACACTTCTTTATGCATGGTCTTCGATTTCATCGTTAATTACATGTACCGCCACAACATTTGTTTTCCTTGCAGTCTCTGACTGAATTTCTTTGTTACAATCGTGTCTGTAATAGACAGTTAAGAATTAGATAGATAGAAACAACTTACAACTTTGTGTGCAAAAACATTACAAGAATGAATTCCGAGTCAATTTTAACAGTTAACCTGAATAAATAAGAATAAATATACTTACATCGCTTCTAAATGCAGCTGTATAGCAAGTGTATAATCCCCAAATTTAAATTTCACTTAATTCTTCTTGCTTGCCCTGCATTATCACCACCTGTGAGCAATTGAATCTGACAGCTCACTCCACAGTTTGGTCACGTGATAGCGAACGCCTAACTTTTGTTTCAATTTGATTATAAAGCTGTGTCATTTTGATTTATGTATATGTAGGGCAGGCTTCATTCACATCCTGTTCCTGAGAACGTATTCAGTCTTCTCTAAATTCTCATGAATACAACGCTCATGAAAAAATTCATAATTTCAGGGGTTTTATTTCAAATAAATAATCATGCATGTGCACAATTCAAAAAATATAATAAAACACTCTTTGGTGCTGTGATCACTTAAGTTAAAATTTAAAATGTTGAATATATCAGATCTTAACAAAAACAGTCATCCAATTAAAAGCATGGACATAGAATGTCAGCTCAGCAGCTAAAATTGACACCATCTTTAGTTGGCAGTATAATAATTGGGCCAGCGTTTGCCCAATATAAATACATGTATCCCATCTTTGAAACACCTAAACAAAAGATCACTCGTGCTAACATCGGGCCAACATACATGTACTACGATGTACTATCAAATTGATAAGACATTATTTGAGGGTATATTACAAACATTGGGCCAATATACTACTACCCATTTGATAGGACACTTTCTTTAAGGGTGTATAACAAATATTGGGCCAAGGTTGGGCCAACATAATACTACCAATATTTGATAAGACACTTTATTAAGGATGTATAACAAACATTTGGCCAACGTTAGGCCAACATACTACTATCAACTTGATAAGACGCATTCTTTATGGGTGTATAACAAACATCGGGCCAACGTTGGGCCAACATACTACATGTACTACCAACTTTAAAAGACACTTTCTTTATGGGTGTATTACAAACATCGGGCCAACGTTGGGCCAACATACTACTACCAACTTTAAAAGACACTTTCTTTAAGGGTGTATTACAAACATCGGGCCAACGTTGGGCCAACATACTACTACCAACTTTAAAAGACACTTTCTTTAAGGGTGTATTACAAACACCGGGCCAACGTTGGGCCAACATACTACTACCAACGTTAAAAGACACTTTCTTTAAGAGTGTATTACAAACAGTGGGCCAACGTTGGGCCAACATCAACATCCCTCCTTCCTTGGGAAGTAAAGTGAATGGAAGTTGCTAACGTTGGACCAACGTTGGGCCAACATAGGAATTCTGTCATGGTCGTGAAGGTTGGCATGGTGACATTGGTCCAACGTTGGCCCAACGTTGTTCCCCCAACGCCAACCATACAACCTTTTGCCAATGTTGGCCCAACATAGTCTTGCTATCTGGGAAAAAAAGTTTTAATTTAAAAAATACAAAAGAGGTATTCACAATTGACAATGTATGTGCGACTTCGTGGCTCAGTAGTCATAGCGGCAGTGTTGAAGCACCAGTTATAAAGTTCAGGTTGAAATTTAGATAAATATATTTTTCACTAAAAACAAAATGAACATATAAGATGATGAATTTATTTACGGTCATTTAATATATTTCCTATAATAAACAAGTTTTTAAGATATACATTTTTATATACCATTTTTAATGCATTCAATTCAAGACTACATTACACGATTGAAATGTAACCAATCAAGGGTAGACAAGTACGTTTTGGTTGTTCTGTAAGCAAAAACAAATTAAAGGAAAAGTAAAGCGTAGCATCCCTAAACCCCTGAAAACATATTTGATATAACAATTAACACGCAGTATGAAGAGCATCACGTTTTAAAAAATACACTTACGATAACCGCAAGGTTTAGAAATATAGATTTTGTCATTTGAACAGTGTTGTACAAAGTTTAAATGTTTAGGTAAATTGAACAACTATGAAATTTACAGAGTGCAAAATCCTTTTGGGCATATTGACTCACCTAATTCCCGCAGATTCTTTATTCCACGTCATGATAATTATACAGTAACATATAACCTTTTGATATCATTGCCTTTTAGATTATCTAAAGGAAAAATTCATACCACATATAACTGAAAAACAAAAATCTTCTTTGTATCTGTTTTCGTTTGATATGAGAGTCTTTATATTTGAACAAATTGCTGAAATAATTTGATATATTATACTTTCATGTAGATATGTTTAATCTATTTCGTCGAGAAACAGTTGAAAATACCTAAAAAAATCTAAACCATGAATACTGTAATCATGCCTTGCAGCGTACAACAATCAACATTGCTTAATGACAGATGCTATTCCAAACTAGAGGTACTGTGGCCAATGAGCTCACGAAATAATACCCCCGCATTTTATGTGAATATAATGGCATTGTCCATGTTTGCTGAGGGAAACCCAAAATATGTGTCGTGTAGAAAAGTAAAATAGGAAGTGCACAAAGGAAATATGTAATAACGATTCTGTGAAAGTTTCATCAAATTTCATTCAGTGGTATGAGAGAGGTTGCGACTAAAAAATGGGAATCCCAAACTGAAACAGACAGGCAGATGGACGGAGGGACATCCCGATTACTATATACAGTGTACCCTCCCGATTTTCAAGCGGGGGGTATAAATATACTAATTGACTGCACAAAATTTATGCGTGAATGGTTCACTGTTGTAACACACAGTTTAATATGTTATAAATATTGCATGTAGTTGAGTGTAACATCAAAATATTTCACCCAAAGAGAATCATTGTCAACCGAGGCACAACCATACTCAATGATCCACAATATTTCTAAAATGTTTTATTTTTAATATTAAACATGTTGTTTGGCATCTGTTCTTTTTATAATAGTCATCATTAAGGTCTTTCGTCCTCATAATAAAACCTTATAGTTATTCCACTTATTAAGGTCGTTGTCTTTTCATTCTTTTGTTAACCTTCTGTCTGCTGGAAGGACATGTATGTCCTTTTACCTCTGGCTGCGGCATGGACAGATATGTGTCTATGGCGATTGCATAAATGTAACGTTTTATTTTTATCTAAAGTTATTGAGATTTTATAAAACAATTTATGGGTTTCACGACATTTAAGAAATAATTTAATAAATTAAAAATATTTGTATAAATCAAAATATGTAAGTTTAGCCTGTAATTCACGTATTTAATCAAAGTTCACGAAATGCACTTTTATGCATGTGATTTATTCTTTGCGCAGTTGAAATTATTTTTTATATAATACCTGTGAATTAAAAAAGGTACGTAACATTCCATTTTAATGTATATAAATTACCAGGATACACTAGTGAAAAATCGGTAAAAACCAATTTTTGTCCCCCAAATCAAACTTTGACGGAGAATTTTTTTAATTACGTTCTAAAACAGGGGGTATATGCTGACTTCAAAGCACTGAATAGTTTGATCGACGATGACGTCATATGTTTGAAATGTCGTCACGAAAATGTAAATTTCAGATGTCCATGATTGCTACAGAAATATATATAATTATATATTACGTCGATATTTTGAGTAAAAATCATCGAGCGCATGTCTAATCAGGCTCAATATTTTGATATAATATGCAAAATGATAATATCAATGAAATTTGTAAACGTCGTTCCTGAGCAAACTTGCGCTCTTTAAATTTTATGGCTAAACTGTTGAAATTTTGTCAATTTTCGTCCTTTTTCTAAAAAATGATATAAAATCGAACGAGTTTGTGACGTCATGAAAACAAAAATTGTCGATAAACTACTTTGAAATTATATTTTCTATAAATTCATATTGTTCATGCAATTAATGAAATTCAGCACATTTTAAGAATATTTTAAAATTTTAATATTATGGGACCAAATATATGCAATATACCGCATATATTTCTTTTATATCCTTTCCTAAACAGATCAAATAAACACAATACTACAGCGTACCTAACATTTGGAAAGGTTTCAAACAAAAGAAATGACAATAAACATATAACAAAAACCGGTAGACGTAGCCAATGATAATCGTAAAGCAATGGTTGATCTCATCAATTTATATGTTCGGATTTAAGTACCGACTAGTTCCGTTGCTAACGCATAGAACCAATAATATTGAGGCCCGGGATAGAGACCCGTAAACCTTGACTAAGTTACAAAAATTATTAGAAATAATATTGAGTCATTAATTTTTGCCCATATTTTTTAAAAGAAAAAAATCAAAATTTCTTGTCTTTGTCATCTTTGGGAATATGCTATATTTGAGAATTTATTGTGAGGCATCTAATTATTCTCTATTATTTAGCTTGCTGAAGGTAGTATGATGTTTCATTGACGACATTGGCCATTCGGATTCCTACAATTAAAACAAACATTCTTATCTTTTAAATTTATTTTGCCGAAATTTCTAAGTGCCTTTCTGTGCAGTCGTCCTTTTGAGATAAATGCACTTCTATGTTAATTTTAAAAGATAAACATTTTTATACAATTTGCATTTAGAGCAGAACAACGTGTTGGACATTGTGTAATTTTATAAATACATGAACTTGACGAAATAAACTCCTCAAATTGTCTCGTCAAAGATAAAATTAGCATGGCGAACAGAATTGTACCCTTCCTTCCCGCTCACCTTCAACACAATTCTAGTATTTGTAAGTATTTGTAATAACTATTATACAAATACTTGATAAAATTAGACTGTTCGTTGTTTTCAAATCAGAGACAAATCGACTCAACAAAATGCAATGAATGGAGATAGTGAATAGAGGTAATTTTACCACAAAGAAGTTTATTTTATGGGGTGTTATTATCTGGGATGCTTCAGGGTTTCCCCGAGATTAGGAATATTCAAATATTATGTCATTGATCCATCCAGCTATCCTCTTTTACTTAATCTATTACAGAATTAATTTGTTTTCGAAATCCCTTCTAGTCAGTTTGTAGGACTTAAACTGTTACTAAAGAATTTGCAGTCCCATACCAGCATCATAAATTATGTGCGTTTCAAACAAAGTATTAAAATGCAAAAGAATTTATGCTGCAGTTACTTTAATTAATCTATTAAACTGATTTCAGCGCTCGCATTTCTTTTTGGAAGATACTTAATAGTCATAATAACCATGTCTTTTTTTTATTCATAGGACATCTGGGTTACTCACGTGACCCAGTGTTATATATATGTGTTCGTCCGTCGTAGTCTCTTAATATTTAAACATTTTCAACTGCTTCTTTGAATTTACTTAACCAATTTGGCATATAACATTCATTGGTGAAGGGGACAAAAATGTTTATTTAATTTTCACTGCCCCTTGGGCATTAATATAAGGCTCTTGGGACTCTATTACAAAACGCATTTTTGTTGTAGGTATTAAGCGCTAATTTACTGAATTTCCTGCTTCGTTGGAAAATTTAAAGGTAATTTTTTTTAGCCTTTTTTATCACTGAGTGTTTAACCTTGCATAAGCACAGGAAATAGAACAAAAATGGATGCAATATTCAATTTGCTTTCTTATACAGAACTGTAGTATGAAATATACGGAGATAACAAACAGTAATCAACCTCAAAAGTCTTTAATTAGTCAATACAAATTAGAGTAAACACGGACTTCCAAAATACCAGAGGTGGGTTCATGTGCCATGAAGGAATGAGCATTCCCAGCTGACCGGTCTCACCCGCCGTATGCGCTCCTTGTCATGATTAGAAAATAACGCATAAAACTTAGTAGGCAACTCAATGTGTAAATAATGGCCTTGCAATTAGAATGAAAAACTTCAGTCGGCATTTGACTCAATAATAAATTGATAAAATGTATTTGCTGACAAGGTCATTGTATCGACTAGAAAAATTACGAATGACTTGAATTTTATCTTTATCATTTATCTAAGTCCCTGTTTCCTTGTTTTCTGATGTAGGAACAAGCATTCCACACGAAGATCGTAAAATAAGCTCTCGTTTACCCCATTTAGAGATTTTTGTAAGTTCATTTTATTATCTGTATTATGTACATATTTTTAACATTTAAAATTTTAAAAGGTAAGAATTTTTTATGTTAACAATACTGTACCCTTTCAAAGTTTAAAGATGAAAATAACATTTCTATTTTGAAAAAAAGGGATAAGTTTTAAAACTGTCAAAAACATTTAATATCACTTTAGAATTTTATCAATACGCGCCTCGCAGCACAGTTAAGGTTACAAAAAGGAGGCGGAGCCGACCTTATACGGGAAAACTTGACTATGACATCATACACAATATACGTCATACAACATTTCTTTAAAATACCACTAAATGAGTTTATCTGCTAATTTAACCAGTAAGAAATCATCACACTACATGAAAACTTACTACAGCGTGTTGTTTTGTCGTAAGTTAAATTCAACATAACAAGTTATAAACAAGTCACTGATCGCAATACACTTGTCAATATGACGTCATTTCTTACAACGTGACGTTATTGGTATGCATTGAGAGACAGATCAAGTAATTTTTTCTCAACAAAATATGTATTCTCTAATTAAATAAAATATTATTTACAGATGTTCTATGGACCAATTACTTGAATTTAATGTCTTCTTCACTATTTTATTAATATATTTTCTGTTCATGACGTATTACATTGACACTGCCGTATATTTGTATGCAAACTTGTACATCGGAGGGTAATGTGGGGGTCTTAATAAATCGATCTAGTGCAAGGGCATACATTCTATGGAAGTAATCTAAGTAAGCTTTTACATTTCAACTATAGAACTATTAAGGTATCTGAAAATTGCTGCGATCCTGATAAAATCTTAAAAACAATTTAATTATATCAATATTTCATGCCGCTGACCAGCAAAAAATATAGCATCCTGTCATACAAGTATAATTTTAACAATGAAAATGCAGAATTTAAACAGGATTGCAGCACTTTTTAGAAACTATAATGCGTATTGAAAATTTTAATATACTAAACTTGGAAATTTAACTTTGTTATGCCCTTGCACTAGTGGTATTTATATGTAACATCAATACTTCAAGTAACTGTGCTAAAATCGCGTGACTGTCGCATCATGTGACTAGCCTAAATATAAAATATAATTGTCCTCGTTATTAATCATAATTACAATTATCCGATATAAATAGTGTACTAAAAATAATCGCCATCCCGATTACGAATACATTTTTAAATACAAAATTTAGTCGATATTTCCATTGCGCACCTTAACTGTACTGCGCTGCTATATGTATTTCAGTTGCTATGGGATCCACTCTTGTTGTACTTTTTGTTATCTGCTTTGCTCTGAGAATTAATAATCAAAATGAGGAAGGTGTCATAATTGCAGAATATTTTGCAAAGATATTTTATACTGTATATTATATGCCTATACATGAGTCAGGGTTTAGCACATGATGCAACGCGTTAGTTAGTACAAGACAATACAGTTAAGGGGGGACCTATGTCGTTCTACGTCAAAGCAGCGTTATGTGACGTCACAATAGCGACGTTGGGTTTTACCTGTTGACTTTTGCAGCAGTGATATAGGCTTAACATTTAATAACGTACACAACTTACAAAAAGAAAATTTATACATCATTAATAGCAGTTTTATTTGAATTATGGAGTTTGTTAATATTAGAATCCTCTTCCTTTGGTTGATTATTTATAGCAATTTCAGTTGTTAAAAGATACCTCAATAGTATGCTAATATAAGTACAAAAAGATAAAATAAAATTCAGCAAAGAAAGCGGCTTAAATCAGGAAAATATGTTTAATTTTGTTTACCATTAATTGTATTTTCTCGATAAAACTAAGAAAAAATAAGAAATGTACTTGTACCTTTATTTGTTTATTGACTAGTACATTTAGATTTAATTGTATAAAGTCATTCCTAGTTCTGAGAGGTGTTGGTTGTTGACGGGGAAGAGTGGGGGGGGGGGGCAGAATGATTGGAATGAAAAAGAAAAGATTAAATCAGTGTAAATTGTTAATACTTAAAACAAAATACTTGTTTTCCGCAAAATAGTTTTATATTCAGATGTTTGACAAAGCTTCCTTACCTTTGTCTTAGTGCAGAAAGGTCAAATTTATGACACAAGAGTACGAAAATAAAAGAAAACTTCATATTTCTCGTTAATTTTATCATAAAGGTATACTTTTTTCTTTGTTAAAATAAAGAGATAATTCATTTCTTTCAAAAAATATGAATTACAACATTTTCACACAAAGACTTTTTAAGATATTACCTATTATGCATGTCGGAATTGTAAAAAATACGACAAGAAAAATGGTGTAATACTTACATTGTGCTCCATTATAATTTTTCATGCGAGATTAATTACAATGAATTTACCTTTATTTTAAAGATACAAGTCATATAATTTATATACCTGTTGATAATAAATGTGATTTGACATTTTTGGTTCTTTTTAGCGCATATTTGGGGTAGAACAGTAATGTCTGAAAATAATCTATTTTTAGCATTTCACACTGTTTTTGCACGTGCTCCTGTGTGAAAATAAGCATATAAAGGTATTGTTTTTAATACCTAAAAATTAAGAGCAAGTGGCCATGAAAGAAATGTCAAAGTTTTGAAAATTTCACACGAAGACTTTTCGGACATAGGTCCCCCCTTAAATGATTTCTAGATTCACATCAAAATAAAGAAATGATAGTGCGCTTAGCATTAATTCACATATGCGTACAAATAAAAGAACAACTACTTTAAAAAAATACATATTTTTGTGCACAAAAAATAGGATAACCAAAAGACCTTGTATACTAAACACCAAACATAATGTTTATAATGTAATGTCCCTTTTACGAACGGTACGTAAATCCTGTTTCAAATACTACAAATCAAATCATCAAACCTCTGTACGAGTAAAAACGGCTTTATTTACGAAAATATGGTCAATGGGGAATTCATTTTTTCAGCGCAGCAATCTCTGAATGATTGTGTTTTCCACGCAAGTCATCCTGTGTTTTGTTCGTTCGGTCCGATGGTCTTATGCTAGTATTCACTTAATACTTAAGAATGACTTCCTTTACTATATTTTCTGTTAGTGTATGCGCTGAATTTTATCACTGCTCTCTGTTCCATCTTTTCCGAAAACGTCGCCTTTTACGAAGAATGTTGATCCTGTCTTTATATATATACTTTTTAAAAAAAACGCATAGAGGAACAAAACCCTGAAAAATGTATAATGGTTTTGTCATAAATGTATATATTTTTGGATGGATATGATTTATATAAAAAAAAATGCTTAATTTTTTGAAGGCAAATTTTTGTACACTTATTTTACAAATCTTACAGGCAAAATGACCCGATTTTGCCAAAGTCCTAAAATATTTGGAATTCATTTTCTTTCGATGGTTTCTGGTGCAACTTATTCAGGCACAAAGGGACTTTCAAAAGCTAAGGTTCTCGATATTTTGATTTTGATTTAATCTGAAAATCGGTGCTCTCAAAAATGCTGCATCTGATGTAAGGAATTTTAAGAATTTTCGAAATCCAATAACGACCGGGGGAGGAAAAATGAAATTCCTTTATACTATTTCTCTTCAACCTTACATTGTTTATCCTAAAATCAATTTGGTTGCCTCAGAAAAGAAGCTGAAGTGTCGCACGACGACGGACAGTAAGATAAAGCAATATTCCAACTGACCATGCGTGACCGAAAAAACGATTGTTTTCAAATATATAAGATACAAGATAGAAATGATTTATTTTTATTCAATTTATATCCGAGAGGCATGTACAATAATGAAATATGAGAAATAATTATTTTAGTACAGAGATCTGTATACATAGTACAGAGTACAAATGTCGTTTTGAAAGAAATAGAATACAATCAAGGTTAAGATGTTATTATTCATATATCTATATTATTCAAGGGGGAGAACTGTAATTCGATTATATATCTTAGAAAGTTTGTTTATGGAATTTTTCTTTAGAAAAAGTTTTACTATTGAAATCTCTTAATTATTCCAAGCAATGATTAGCATACTGGGATTTCAGACTGATTAGGTTTTCATTTCCGAGAAAGAGACCCAGAAGACATTTTGGATGAAGACACCGCATATTTGAAAATTTGAAAAGGATTTTGAATGCAATCTCTAATTTTTTGAATGACCTGATTAGATACTGCAATGCCAGTTTTGCATTTTGTAGCAAAGTGTTCGCAGTTGTTTTTTATGATGTCATATGGTCCCCAAATATGCGGGTTTTCGAACAACCCTTCTGCGTACCAAACGACATCTTCCGGAGGAAGGCATTGATCTTTCTCAGGATAGGTAATTCTTACAAGTCTTCTTCTTCCGTAATCAGTAAATTGAAGCAGATCAACTCGCCTCACCGTTGCACTCTTTTTGTCCGGTCCACCAAAATCGATGATACCTTCTTTGTGACCGATGAAAATACCATGGTGGTAGTAATCAATACCCGACATCTCTCCCTCAACTGCTAATTGATCCCCAGGCTCTAGAGAACTACAATAGATATTAATAAATATTTATGTAAACAACCAAAACGACGTGAAACAATTTGCCATCAAAAAGATTAATAAAATATTCTGATTAAAACTTAGAAATTAAAAAAGAAAATACTAGAAAATTAAAAATATAATTTACTCATATAAACAGACATAAGGCAGGATTTTTAAGGAAACGGTCCGTCTTCCGACTTCCATCGGCAGATATCTTATTGTTTTCCGTCTTTTTTTTATAATTAGCTGTTTTAAGGAGAGATGATACATTTGTACAAACAAAAAATGGATGATTGAATTGGTATATATTTTTTGACCTAATTTCAATGCAAATGATCCAAATAATAAATTTCTAGAATATAAAGAAATTCAAAAAGTATATCCTGTTCAAAATTCTACCCTTCTGATACCATCCTTATTCTATCAAATATTTTTCACTTTGAATTCCATTTTTGTGCAACTTTGAATAAAAAATAAATACTACGCAGTGAAACTTATTCAATACATGCTATTCATTTAAACATGACCAAAGTTATTATTTTCAAATTTTTTGACAACGGTTTGTTTGTATCATCTGTCCTTAAGCTGAAGACCTTCCTGTTAGGGTTTTTCTTGTACAATGGAAGACCCAACAATAATTTTGTTATATCTTTTTCACTTTTCTTTTCATGGTTTTTAGTCTTCAGTGGAAAATGATTCTCTTATTATTTTGTTTTTTTATTTTCACTTTTAAAATTTTCCGCCGTACACATACAAATTGAAGGGTTAGCTCCTAAACAATTGTTTGCTAATACATGTACCCCAGAAATGATAATAATAATGAATATTTGTTGGAAAAATGATCTTTTAAACCATAGAAGATTTAAGCCGACATCAAGATGTCCTTTCAATTTAGGGGATGATGGGAACAAAAAAAACTTTAGTTGACAACTATTTAATGATTACAATTTCTTTTTAAATTACTAAAGCAGGATAGTTTATCTTAACAATCTACAAATATATATTTTGAATTTAAGGTATATATATTAAATATGGATCAAAAGGGTCAGAATGCTATATCTTTGACGTGTAATATCCTGAAAATGGACATATTCTATTTTGATATATTGAACCAAAGATATTCTTAATATATATCAGACAATACGAGGGCGATAAAAAAGTTGACAAACTAATTTAATAACTTCCAGAAAAGAAACAATATTTGGTTCCAGTGTTGAGTATATTTTAAAAAAGTCCTGTCCGATTTCACTGCACATTTGGCACCGTTCTGAGCATGCGCGAATCACATGGTCTAGGCGGTCACGTGACCCCCTTCGAAGCGTTCTGTCACAAAAGCTAAAAGAATTTTTCTGAGTTTTAAATTTCTATTCATTTATGTTTATCTTCATAACAAGATCAGTCGTTTTCTCAGAAATGGTCAACTCTCGGCAACAGAATGGGTGGATAAGAATATACTTTCCAAAAATAAGCATGGTGACTATCAAAACCCAAATCTTTTGTCTCGGTAGAAACGTTTATTCAAGATGGATAGAGAATGGGTGCCTCCTTTTATGATATCTAATATGTTGTAAATCTAAAATTAACGATATCTTAGGTATTTAATAATTATATTATTTTTAAAATATTCGACTATTTTACAAAGTGTAAGTTGGACGTCTCTTTTTCAACTTGCTTTCATTGGGCAACATAACATATATCTTTTATATCAGTTCTGATGTCCTTCAATAAAACGACCAATCCAATCATTGACTGAATTTATAGGAAGTCCTTTGTCTTAATAAACTGTGACCAAATTATTATACGCTACTTCCAAGGGACGAGTGCGACTGATTTTTAAGCGGTTAGCTTCGCTAGCCGCTTTATGGCATGTGTCCGATTTTTATCGACACCGGAAACTTCCATAAGGCGCTACCTATCGACAACGGAAACTTCAACAAAGCCTCTACCTAGTACCTATGATTTGTTTCTAACACATGTAACATATGTTAAATAGAATCAAGACTATCAAAACAACATAATCTGTCGGTTTTTAATTTTTTTCTGATTTTGTTTGTCATTGAAATTAATTTATAATTGTTGTATTAAAAAGTTTATGTATAGGAGCATTTGGTGTCGAGATTAAATTTCCGTGACATCAGCTGATGGCGATCGGGCCCTGTGACGAAATTCGAAGTCAGCATGAAGTTTAGCTGATAACATTATCAACGCGTTAGATTTAAACTTTAGGAAGAAATGTATAGCGAGAAATATCATATTTGAACCCAATGTGCACAGAAAAAAGAGGCATGAAAAATCTTGCCAATTAGCACAAATTGAAAATTATATCTAATGAATGATTATTTTTGAAATACAGAATGAACAGTGATCGGTCTCAAAAGAAAAACGGATCCTTGAAAGTTCCGGTGCCTAGAAGTAAGCATCCCCAATGACAGGTCACACCTGCTGACCCGCAGTGAGCCTACGAAACTGAAGCTCTCTGAAATTAATTAATTCTCTGCTCGTCCATCCGTTTTTCTCAGACTAGCCAGCTAAAGATCTATGTACAGTACTCCAAACCAATTAATCTAAAGAATTTGAATTATCATTTTATTTTCTTTTAGAGTTATTTGCTATAGTAGCCTTTACAGTTACCTAATTTCAGAATCAATAGACCATGAAAGCCAATTAAATTTGCAACATCAACATAATTTTTTTTTTCGTTCTGAGCACTTTTGGACGCCAATAATGGAGACAATTAGGGAGAAATTTTTGAAATTGAACTTCCTGTCTTTCAAACAGAAAATCTCAGGTTGATATTTTGAGACAAACATTTGTGACATCAGTCTGGGATGTTATTGGTTTTACCATTTAGTTAAGTACTACAAAATTCAGCGTGTCTGCTTCTTCGCTGATGACATTAGAAAAAGATATGCATGCTTACTTTCATGTCATCATTCAATGCATTTTTTGTTATTGTACACTGTACATATTCGATGAAAGCATGCTAACCGCTTTTCAGTACTTTCAGTACTTTGATCACATTGTGTTGTCGCAATTCAGGAGCAAAACTTTATTCAGCATTTGCTATTTATGGAACTTGTGTATGGCTATGTGTGTACCAAATTATTTTCTGATTTGAATTTTGGTTTTGTAGATATAGAGATAGTTCGCAAACTTTTTGATCACACCTTGTATGTAAACTTTCAGTTTCTGCTAAATGTCTCTGTAAATGATTTGAAAGGTTGGCACCTAATATTTTGTGGCATTATCCTGTTATTAGCATGGCAATGCTAATAATTTTGACGTGTTTGACGTAACGTCAGAAGCGTTAAATGTGTCAATATTTCAATATTGAATGATTTTGAAATTGTTGAAAATAAAATTTTGAAGAAAAAAATGAGTTTAAATACCTCAAAAATAATTCGCAACGCGAGCTAAATGTAGTAACAGGAGTATAATTATAAAGAAAGACGACGTTTCCAAACATCAAGATTATAAGCTCCACAAAGGGAAGTATTCCCAGGAAAGGGTTTCGTTGGGGAACACCATCGGAAAAAATTGGGCTTGGAGATTTTTTTAGGAAGAGATTACTCTTAAAATGAAACGTTTTACTGGATAAAATACATCCAAACTAATTAGCATCGCGATGTTAAAACAGGACTATATAAAGAGATACGAAGGGCATTTTAAATATCTCTAAACTAATTCGCATGGCGATGCTTATAACAGGAGTATATAGAGAGTCGACGTTTCCAAATATCAAGATTATAAGCTCCACAAAGGGAAGTATTCCCGGGAAAAGGGTTTCTTTGGGGGATACCATCAGAAAAAATGGGGGCTTGGTGTTTTTTTTGGGGGGGATCACTCTTAAAATGGCATGTTTTACTGGATAAAATACCTCCAAACTAATAGGCATCGCGATGCCAATAACAGGAGTATTTATAGAGAAACGAAGAGCATTTTAAATACTCAAATATAATTCTATGATGCTAATAAGAGGAGTATATAAAATAAACACTGACGAACGTAACTCTCCCAAACTTTCCGTATCTCGATAGTTTTCTCGGGACCAGTGATTGTACCCATATAAAGTTTAAAATCGAAAGAAATAAGTATATGTGTAAAGTAGAACGGATAGTGTTTTAACCACGTTGTATTTGAAAATTGCTCATGTTAAATCTTTTGGAATCACTTTCAATGTTTTAAAAAGCGAACAAATAGAAAAAAAAATACACCATAATACTCTAGATGGATTAGGAAACACGTTTTCATGCGTCAGTAATTAAACGGATACAAAGTAATCGTAGTGTGCGCCTTGTTCATATGGGGAAAGGTTACTTTTTACAGCTTGAAAAATAAATAAATCCGTGCAATGAAGTAAATAGGTTGTGTGCTTTATAAAGTGTCTTGTATTGATCTGAGAGAGAGAGAGAGAGAGAGAGAGAGAGATTCTTTTTTAGATTTATTAAAATATCACTTCAAAGAAATAAACGAGCATTCATGGTAGACAGTATCTTCTTAGATGATGTATTAATCGGCGATCTTAACTTAATTATCTTGGGCTGCATTTATATATATGTAACTGGCCTGAAGCAATCAATTTCATTTGGGGGGGGGGACCAAAAGTTTAGAGTCACAACCAAACAATTTCTTGGGAAGCCAAAATGAAAGATCTTTTTTATTGAAGGGGCACAAGTATACAGTAGCTAAGTTTTCTATAATACCAGTATTACATTGTTTATTCATCGACTTCATTATGGGGAGGAGGGCTTATCCCCAACCCCTCAATCCTGTTCCTATATATGACCGTGTGTACATGTTTATCTGTTTATACACAGTATGTGTGGATTATAAAAAAGGCTGAAAATATGCATTTTTGTAGGGTGGTGCAGTGGTAAAGTTCTTTTCTTTGTGTTAAAGTTATGCTCCACTAAGTAATTGTTTGTTAACCCAAGCATTATTCGTCAAAATATAAAATTAGAAGATACACTTACATGTAATACTTTAGAACGCACACAGTTATTTTTACCGGAGGTCCAATATACATATAAATACTATAACCGAAATTATAACTTGCTTCATTTGTAAGGAAAAATATATATTCACCTTCCAGTTGTAAAAAAAAGACGGATTCAAGAATACCGACAATAATATATACGGACTTTTAAAAGTATGAATAATTTGAAAACGTAGTTGTCACTTAGTTGTCATGGCATCCTTCAAAAGTATGTGCACACATATGCTTATCACAAGTGCTTGTAGACCAAACAACTTCCCCACCCCCAATATACATACCGGGTCCCAAGATACTTACATTTGTCTTCTTTTATAAATTAACCGTCTAGTACATATTTACAATGTATTTCATATGAAAAATCCAAAAAGGTACATGGAATTCACTTTTTATTTTTTTAATCCCCTCTGACTTTTTAACTGCAGGTATCATTATTGTATGTTGTAAATTATAAATGTTATAAAATGAAAGAAAGGAAAAAAATTTGGACCCGGATTTATATATATTCCAGGGATTGGGGGAGGGGGGAATATGTCCTATGATGGCATGCTAATATGGAACTTGCTCTCATATATCTTAAAATATGTCAAAAACACAATTCACTAAACTTCCATTTTTGCGCTGCCCCCCCCCCCTCCCCGAAAGTTGAGGATATTATTGAGGATATTATATGCGGTCTGTCCGTTCGTCTTATAATTCTGTCCGTCTGTTACACTTTAATTTCGAGCAATATCTCGAGAAGCCTTTAAGCCATATAAATTTTATTTTCGCAGCATATAGTTTTTTGACAAGAATTTCTTTAAAGTTTTTAGGTTTTTGCAATTTAATTTTAGACCATAACTCCTTATTGTCCCGACCCCCCTTCGTAAAGTATCCCGTCCCCCCCCCCCCTTCGACCCCTACTACATCCGCACATACTATAATTATGTTTTTTTTAATTTCATGCCACAGAATGACATTTTTTAAATTTTTCTTTCATTTCCCTTCTCGAACCCCTTTGCTCGTTTAAATGTCCATTGAAATGTATTGTAGCGTCACGATAGCGACTACCACAAGACGTGGATTTGAGGTATCTTGTGGGGATTTTTTTCTATCGAAATTCCAATAAAATTGAAGAAATTAATAATCCAACCGCGAATACAATACACTACATTGACTGATCCCCGTTTTTCGTTACGTTCGTTAGTAAGATGTCGGTCTTTCTCTGTATAGAGAGACGACGTTTCCAAATATCAAGATTATAAGCTCCACAAAGGGAAGTATTCCCTGGAAAAGGGTTGCTTTGGGGAGGTGCCATCAGAAATAATGGGGCTTAGAGTTTTTTGGGGGGAATCATTCTTAAAACGGCATGTTTTACTGGATAAAATGCCTCCAAACTAATTAGCATCGCGATGCCAATAACAGAAGTATATATATATATATATATATATATATATATATATATATATATATATATATATATATATATATAAAATCCAAATTCAAATGATAAACTCAAACTTTTATCTAAAGCGCTTTCGCCCCATGCGGGCTCATCAGTAGATTTGAAATTGTATATATAAATGTACATAATATATATATATATATATCGAAAGCAAGTTTTATAACTTGCCTAGATAGCCGAGCGGTCTAGCGCGCTGTTCCTGCACTGCTAGGAGACAGATTCAGAAGGTCGAGAGTTCAACCCCGGGCTGGGGCGGAAGTGGGTATCCATGTAAAAGTGAATTTCTTTATGCTTTCATATTAATATTTTTTTCACTTAGGGCAGTTATGTTAGTTTAAGAGTTATTGTAAAATGTGCTTTATAAGTAATAATTAATTTCATTACAACATGTATTGGTAACAATCATCTGTTAAAACTAATGTCCAAATAACTGTATCTCACTTCTATTCTCAATGACCGTGTAGTGTAGGGCAGCGCCTTGAGAATTCCATCGGAATCGAAAGCAAGTTTTATAACTTGCCTAGATAGCCGAGCGGTCTAGCGCGCTGTTCCTGCACTGCTAGGAGACAGATTCGGAAGGTCGAAAGTTCAACCCCGGGCTGGGGCGGAAGTGGGTATCCATGTAAAAGTGAAATTTCTTTATGCTTTCATATTAATATTTCTTCACTTAGGGCAGTTATGTTAGTTTAAGAGTTGTTGTAAAATGTGCTTTATATATATATATATATATATATATATATATATATATATATATATATATATATATAGACGAAGGGCATTTTAAATACTCACAACTAATTCGCATCGCGATGCAAATAACAGAAGTTAATATAGAGAGACGACGTTTCCAAATATCAAAATTATAAGCTCCACAAATGGAAGTATTCCCGGGAAAAGAGTTTCTTTGGGGAATACCATCAGAAAAAATGGGGCTTGGAGTTTGGGGTGGGGGGATTCACTCTTACAATGGCACGTTTTACTGGATAAAATGCCTCCAAACTAATTAGCATCGCGATGCCAATTACATGAATATATATAGAGAGACGACGTTTCCAAATATCAAGATCACAAGCTCCACAAAGAGAGAAGAATACAACATATTTTTTGGTATCACAATGCATTCAGTTTTTTTAAAAATGTAGTAGAAGATCATGATAAGCGACTCATTCAATATTTAACCTATACAGAAGCGTGCGGGATTTCTTTACACTGTCACGCAACGTACATACAAAGGACTTTTACTTCCTAACCTGTTCTGGAATACACTGTACATTGAAATCCGTGCAGTAATAAAATATCCGATATGAACATTTTAAATATGTTACTTTATTATAGTCAATGAAAATCATCAGAAAAGGAATAAATGAGAGTGCCAAAATGTATTGTGCATTTACATGTAATCGCAATGGATAGCATTTATTCCGTAAATGAAGATATTAAACGGAACAAGCTAATTCAGAGAATTCATGTCCCCCGCTTAGGGAAAAAGTCGGCTCCCCCTCACTGAATTTGTAGAATTATTAAATGTATACATGTATACTGAAGCAAATAAAATACATGTATGTCAATCTGCATGTAAAGATTTGATTGCTTATTCTTCATTATGTGTATAGAGGATTTTTTTATATGGAATTTTTATCACACTGTAATGATGATTTTATAACCTCATAAATTTTTCATTTCACATGCTGAATACTATCATTTAGTAAAAAGAAAAAAAAATTATTTAAAAAAAAAAAAAAAAAAAAAAAGGTTCGACCGCGATTCGATCCCGGGACCTCTCACATTTGAAGCGAGAGACATAACTACTAGGCGACGGAATCGCTGTACATGAGGTGAAGTATATGCAGTAGTGAAGTCACAAACATGTATATATTCATGTTTTCATGTTCGGTATTCTCAAAATTTTACACAATCCATGGTGTTTGATTT
Source organism: Saccostrea cuccullata (assembly GCF_032062105.1). NCBI lineage: Eukaryota > Metazoa > Mollusca > Bivalvia > Ostreida > Ostreidae > Saccostrea > Saccostrea cuccullata. Next base: position 270,599 of record NW_026926402.1, read on the forward strand.
ATTTATCCTTTATTAAACAGTTATAATAGATGTAATTAGAACATAAAGTCCGCCGAGAACCTGTTTTATACGCAATAACTCTCCTCATGCCCCTGCGCTAAAAATAGCGACATGTATATATATATATATACTATAAATACTAATAAAACAAACGGGGCGGGGCACTTTGAGGGGGGCGAGAGACGTCCTAGGAAGTTTTGATATAAAATTACATTGCATAAGCTCAAAATCTTCCTGAAATATCGCCCGGAAATAATAGTATTAAACACAGACAAAATGTATAAATTTACGACCTTGAACTTTCACCTTTTGACCTCAATATCAATAGGGGTCTTCATTAGGCCACAGGGAGTTGTTACATAAAATTTCATTGTAATAGCTCAAATGGTTCTAGAGATATCGTGTGGAAACGAAAGTCTTTTAACAGACAGAATTTGCTTATTTATTACCTTGATCTTTGACCTTTTGACCTCAAAATCAATAGGGGTCTTCTTAAGTCCATAGGGAGTTGCTATGCAAAATTTCATTGCAAAAGCTCAAAGGGTTCTCGAGATATCGTGTGGAAACGAAAGCTTTACAGACAGACAGAAAGACGGACGGACGGACGGACGGACAAACCCAAATTAATATCCCCCACTTTTCAAGCTGGGGACAATAATGCGCATACCGGGGTATATAGAATTTTGATAATTTTGTTTTCGAAGACCGTGGAATTTATTCCGCTATACATTTATCTCAACTTATTTCTAACGGAATAAAGTACATAAAATGAATTTTTATTGTTTTGTTTATGAAGACATTTATTCCGTTATACATTTATCTCAACTTTTTTTTATAACGAAATAAAGTCTATATATTAAATTCTGATAGATTTGTTTATGAAGACATTTATTTCTGGAAGTAAACCAATCTCCCTTGCAGAGTTGTCTTTCGTTCTTCTGTCAGATATGACTTATTAATAAGCTGATGGCAGAGAGTGAGAATTAACGGAACAAGCATCAAATCCATAAATATTGTTGTTTAAAGACTATTTCTAAGCTCGCAAATATATAATTTTATTTACGTCAACATGTCAACAACGTCATCGCGATGCTAATATCAGGATACCGCGCCTATTTTGTTTTGCAAATATTTCGGAAAGGCATAAGAACCTCTGAATTTTTATTCAACAACAGTATCTATAAACGGTACAAAATAGCAAAATCATCTATCATCACAGAACATTTAGCTAAGTTAAGCCGTTTTTTAAGTTTCATCGCAGACAAGTAAGTCCTCTGAATTTTAATTAAAGGACGATAACTACCTATAAGAAGTACGTACTTTACTGAAAGCGGAATGGAGGGAATTAACTTTTAAAGTACAGGTTTTAACCTGTAAAATTTCAAGCAAATCGATTGAACCATCTCCGAGAAATCTTCCGCACAAAATTTGTGAAAAAAGAATCAAAGAAGTAGATCCAATCACGTTGCGAGCAACGAGTGGGTCTTCCTTCCAGTTTTCTATGAGATAAGAATGACATCGAGATGTTTATTGAAACTTGAATGGGTTGTACCCACATGTTTCCTAATAATTTACACGTCTCCGTCAATTAAGAGAGATCATTTGTATATTTCATAAAAAAATCTACATTATGCCGAGAAACACCTTACATGTACTATATATAACTATTGAAAACGGAAGTATATTTTGTTAGTCTATGAATATTTCTTTTACCTGTATTGCGTCACATTTTCTGATGAAACAGTAATGTTGGTAAACTTTCCAGAAGACATTTTTTTCCTAAAATAGATTTGATACTTTTATTTGCATTAATCTAAAATTGTAGTACCTTGTACCTTAGCATGGAAATTCTACTTTTGTTTACTTTGTGTATACAAGTCATATACCCCGCTTTGAAGTAGAGTTGAGATATTGATTTACCTTCGTCTGTCTGTATATTTCTTTTCAGGTCATGTAAGACACCTGTCAATGTTAACATCATGTTATTTTGAAATAGATAAATTTTCAACATTTATGCTACCAACTTGAATATATAGATTCCTACAGATTCTTAATCTTTGCTCAGTGCCAATAAACATACACTGAAGTTTTAAAGATGGATTGTTAACTTGTTTTTCTCCATCCAATCAATATGCATTTTATTTTTCCAAAAACATTTATGTTCTTATCTAACAAATTCTGAGTTATATCATTAGCATACATTTGAGCTTTAAGATGTGAGCTATTAAGTGATTAACCAATCCGGATAATCATTGACATAGAATATAAAGATCAATGGTCTAAATATTTGTCATTGATGAATAGACCGACATGATCCTGAAAGTATTACCCTGTTCTTTCAAAAGAATTCAAAATTGGTGAACATAATTGATTGACAGATATAAAAGTCAGTCTTACCGGTTGTTTAAAATGAATACAGTTTAATTGGATGTCTTTACCACTTGTCATTAAGAACTATAAGGTTGAAAATTCAAAGCAATATATATGAAGGAATTTTTCAATAACATACTCGCCTCTTCATCACCTAACCATGTAAAATAAAACAAAAAATAGTTTTTTTAAATACGACACACATACGAGGTTTGCCCCAAAAAGTCAAAGACAATTTTTATAATTTTTAAAACATGCAACCAATATATACTAATAAAATTTTGCATAGACATAACATATTCAATGTTCTTTAAAATTGTGAATTTTTACATATCTATCTTTCATATTTATAAAGATATAGATATATTAAGACGATTTATATGAAGATCGATAAGGCCTTTCGGCGCACGAACAAAATTTGGAATAATATACGCATATAACTATTACATTCGTATTAATTTCTTAAGTACTATGTAATACATTGAACTCAAATTTAAATCACTGAAACCAGAATGAAAATCTGAATAATATGTCAAAATGTCATGTAAATAGCTTTACAAAGCTTTACAAACAGATGATTGGTGTAATAATTTTTATAATATCGTTGGAATTGAGTTTGATGAAAATGACGTGTTCAAACGCGTAACCGACGCACTGAGATGTAATAAACTGTGTTGGATATGATTTATATACATAAGAGACGGGGAAAAAAGAACAAAGAAGTAACATTACACACCAGATTTTAATAAAGAAGTTATTTTATTGCACGATATTCAATGAGAGTTTTTCATCTATAACGAAAATAGTTACTGCATGTAATAAGTATGGCACTCCAAATTCACAAAAATAAGATAAACCTAGTTTCACAGTTATAAACTAGGTTTGTCGGTTGTAAACTATAGTTTACGGACAGTAAACTATAGTAAACAACGTTAATCTATATTTTACTTCCGTAAACCATAGTTAACGCGATAATAAATGTTTCACAACCGTAAACTATACTTAACACTGAAAACAATCATTTGCGATTGCAAAACATAGATTATCTGATAAATACAGTTTCACGATTTGTAAACTATAGTTTACAAACCGTTAACTATATTTAACAATCTGATAAATATAGTTTCACGATTTGTGAAACTATGATTAACAACTCTTAACTATAGTTTACGATTGTAAACTATAGTTTACAAACGTGAATCTATGTTTATCAACAAAATCTTTTGTTAACGCTTATTACAGACAGATAAACTTAGATTATCATTCGTAAACTATAGTTAACGACCGTTAAATATAAATTTACAGATGAAAACTATACTTAACGAATCGTTAACTAGGTTTATCACATTTTTGTGAATTTGGCGTGCCATAAATAAGTACTGCACCTTTTAATTTGTTATACGCAGACAATTGGGAACAATGTGGACCGCGAACGACGTCAACCAATGTTTATTCTCTGCTGCCTACAATGTAACGCGATCTCTTGACTAAATTTCGACTGAAACTTGAATCAGCTTAAAAAAACAAATAAAAAATATACGGACAGTAGTGAATTTAGATAAGTCCCTTAGTCAAGAGTGGTCTACCACTTAAAAAAAAATATTGAATGTTAATAGACGTGAGTGAAGCAGACAGAAGGATCATGACGTTATAAGAGACGTAAATTGCGTTTGCGTTTGTGCGCCGGTGTACAATTACTTTCTTCCTTTTTTTAACATAATTTTCTTATTAGATGTGATATCATCATGAAACTTGAAATGCATGATCATAAAATGTCACTCTTTGCTATAACAGGGAAAGAATTTTAATTAAGCAAAGAGAAACTATACTGTTACATTGTCTACGACTTTTTGGGACAACCCTCGTATACCGTATTATAAAGTCCACAGGTTTTCCGTCCAATAACCCCAAGAAGCTACAAAATTAATATTAGGGATGGATCATAAATGTTATATAACATTTTAGTAAATGTAACGTATGGGTTTTTTAAGGTTATACATGTAACACCTTATTTGCAAACAACCATGTGGAAACGCACTGTGAAAAAAAATTATTAGGTGTTATGAAGAGATCTTTATATAGCAAGAGATTAAAAATAAGACATTATCACGAGAGTAAAAGTGAATCAAAAAGCAATTTCGATAATTGACTGTATTTTTATAATTTTTGTTTATGAACAGTAATATTAAAGCTGACACGAATTCTTAATATCACAACATTTTGCTCTTTGAATGACTTGTTTCGAACCAACTTAAGCCATATTCTGCCATATTTCTTTCAGATACCTTGTCTTAATGTTACGATATATAACGGGGTAGGGCTAAATGCTATGGAAGGGAATTACCGCCAAAAGTCTATGTATCTTGCTTTTATTCTTATTATGCCTACTTATAATTACATGTCACTTTATTGTCTTCATATTCGTCTTAATTACATTTCACTTTGACTTTTATCCTTCTTCATTTTGCCTTTATTTCTATGTTGCTTTATTCTTGTAAATTCATTTTACTTTCTTTTAAATTGATACAGTTTCTTAAATGATTATCTCTAAATCGAACGTGATCTCAATCACACAAAGAATGAAGCATATTCAATGAAGACGAATACAAGTTGTCAAAATGTAGTGCCGCATTATAACGCTAGGTGTTCGCTACGAGTGTTGGTAAAACTAGGTAAGCAAACCCGGGCCGGGGTTATTCGAGATTTTTCAATTTTCTGCCGTCATACTTTATCAATCGAACTTCTGAAGACCGGATCTGATCACCCGATCCAATGTTGGAACATCCATATTTATTTTCACTGGGCACACAGGAATAGCGGCCTCTATTTTCAGACATAACTTTATATACTTTACTGAATATGTTCATTGAAAGGCCGATCCACTTTTTGTACGGGGTAAGGGTAAAATAAGGTTAATGTAGTAAAGTAGGGAGAAAATTTAAATTTGATAGTATAGAAGAAGTTGAATCTAACCCAAAACCCACCCCGCCTCCGAAATAGGATTTCATTAGCGTCGGAAGCAAAGTGAAAGTTGGGGGGGGGCAACGTATACGAAATATTTTTTAGACTTTCAAAAAAAAACTTGACAAGCAAAAAAAAAAGAAATGTACACTGTCCAAACATGAAAATCCTATTTCGGGGGGGTGGGGGGGTTCTAACTTCAGTGTCATTTTCTCTTCAAAACACCACCACTTTCCCCATTTTAAACCTATACTGCATCGTGTCCATGGAAAGTGGGGGGGGGGGGCTAAACCTACGCAGCAATGTTCAATGTCTATACTAAGTCTATCTTTAGTAAAAAAAAAAAAATGGGGGCTAAGCCCCCCTCCCCCTCCCCGATGCCGACGCCAATGTATTTTCAAGTTTGGACAATTTCCTTGTTTTTATTTTTTTTTTTTTTTTGTTGTTGTTTTCAACCGGGTAGCTTGAATTTTCAAAAACGATTCTACGTCACTGTTCTCTAGCCTGAAAATTTAACTATAAATTATAAAGTTATTTGTTGGATAATTGAATTCCAGTTTAATTGACATAAAAATATTAAACTTTTTGATACTAGTTACCCCTTATAAATCGAGTTGTTTTTCAGGACTTTCCACTGAACTCAACTTTATTTCACTACAGATTGTAACTGCTAATGCGTGTGATTCTAGGGACGGGGCTTTAAAAAGGGTGAGGAGTTTTATGGGTAGGCGAAGTCGGAACCAGGCTACACCCCAGGCATACAAGAAACTCCCC